>NW_028190355.1:21058-107004 GCF_048542155.1 Nylanderia fulva | reverse complement strand
AAAAATTAAAACAAAAAAAACGACGTATGGATCCCTTTACATCAAACACACACATGGTTGTACTCAACAGAAAGGGAAAAGAAAAAAAAAATAAAATGTGACGGATACAAGAAAAAATTTTAATAAAAAAAAAATCCCGGGCCGACTAACCTCACGAGGAAATTTCAAATAAAACGCGAATTAATGAATTACAAACCAAAAAAAAAAACATGACAATGTTTTAAGGATAATGAACAAAAGTTTTATAAAAGAAAACAATTTTTTTACCCCATGACCTCGGCGGGTTAGTAAAAATCATAATTTAATATTTTCTTTGCATTATAATTTGGAAGGAAAAAAAAAAAAAGGGACATTAAAAGAAGACCAAGAGTGACGCCCGGATAATTTTTTTTTTTTTTTTTTTTTTTTTTTTTTTTTTTTTTAAACTTAGCCTTGTTTTTTTTTTTTAACGGGGGGGGGATTTTTATCCCCAAAGATATACAATAGATATAACTTTAAAAATTTAAAAAATAAGAAATGGGGACTGTATGCATCCGCAAAAAAAATTCGACAGACAAAGACCCCGTTAAAAAAAGCAAAGAGCGAGGGTATACGCGGAATCAGAAAAAACAAGATAATGACCCCCGTTAAAAAGCGCATCGAGCGAGGTTTCGCGAAATCGAATTTGACAGTAATGACCGCTTTAAAAAAGCATCAAAGCGAGATATACGCGGAACAAAAAATTGGTCAAAAGTGCAAGCAAAGCAAAAAAGGGTTTGAATCTGCTTGCTGCAAACCCAGTTCTCGCCGGGGAAACCTGTGCCAGGCACCCCCTTTCCCATCGGGAAAACTCAAAAAAAAAACGATAAAAAAGAGAGTAGAGACGCGACAACCCTCAGTCGCAGACAAAATAAACGCTCTAACCCCGATTCCCCTAAAACCCCGCGCGAAAATTGCATGACTGCAGTTGTTTCGCGATACGCGGAGTAATATAAACTCGGCCGCACACTGTAGAGCCGTGTATTTTAGTGAATAAAAAAAGACCAAGTGGTTTTTTAAGTTTAAATAAAGAATTTAAAACAAAAAAATGTATGATTTTTCCTCAAAAACCCGACAAGCCTGACGCCCGGTTTCCCCACCCCAAATTTTGGCGCGCCCCTTAAGTGCCCTTCCCGAGGCACCAAACAATATTTAACTAACCACCCGGGGTGGGATTATACAAAATTAAACCAACTCAAGAAAAAAAGGGAAAAAAAAAGTTTATTAAAATTAAAAAGCGAAGTTAGTCAAAGTGGGGGGACCCCCCGCCGATTAGGATCCTTCTTTCAGTCGATGGGACCCCAAAAATTTTCCGTCCCCTTCCCGGGGGCACAAATTTGGGGGCCCAGCGGGGGGATCTCAGCCGCAGGGCCGAGGGTCGTCAAAAAAATCCTCACAGCGGCAAAAGGCCCCTGAAAAAAAACACTTTAAATTAAAAAAGGGTTAGAGGGGCCCGTAGTAACTCGGAGGGAAAAACAAGCAGGAAAAGCCACGACTAGGAGAGAACGAGGGGGAGGGGGACAATATAAACAGTGAAAAACGGGGTTGATAAGCAGCAGAGAATCAAAAAGGGAAATCGCCGAGGGCCCCAAAAGGGAAAAGCAAAACCTACGACAAATTTCAGGGGCAGCCCCATCACACGAGCGCCCGACCCCCCCGTTTTTTTTCTACACCAACAGGAGCCCCCGTTTTTAGCCCACGAGCAAAGGAGTTGCCAAGCAGAAAGCACCCCGCCCCCGTTTTAGAGCGTAACGATGGGGCCCCTTTAATACTGTAAGTCCAAATTTTTATTTGATGCGGGAAGTGGGAAAGGTTGACAAAAAACCCCCGACAAGCGTTTAAAAACCAATCGTGGTTGCATATTTAACCTGTACGGTTAACAAAGCGGGGGATTGTTTTTAACTGCGCAAAATTAAAAGGGCGTTGTTAAAAAAAAAAAAATTTTTAGACAGCGATTTGGACAACGAAAATAATACCGATTTTACCTCCAAAGTAATAAACGAACGAAAATTTCCTTTTAAGTTTTGACGCGATTTATTTTCCCCAAAAAATCCAAGGGGACTCCGTTAAAAAAACTCAAAACAAAACCGGGGTCGTTTGCAAACCGTATATCGGGCCAAAAACTCCGAAGAGGTATTTTCGGGGAGAAAATTTTTCCTAACGTAAGGGACAGGGGAAATATTCGACCCCCAAAAAAATTATAGCGAAAAAAATATGGCAAAAAAAATCCCAAAACGTAAAACGCAATTTTTCCCGCCAACCGGATAGATCCCAAAAAAATAAGCTACTCCGAAAAACCCCTTGCCAAATGGGACAAAATTTTTAGACGTCACGTCACAAAAACCCTCAGGTCGTAGCCCCCGGAAAAAACTTCACAATGTTTAAATATAATAAAACATACATGCAGAGCTACATCCCGAACACTAAACACACGATGAAAGGTAGAAGCCCCCACAGGCTACCAAAAAAAAAAAGACGAACAGCGGGAGCCGATTACGAGCCTCGTATGACTTACGGAGGGAACTGAGCGCGCCCGCCGAAATCGACGGAGACTCCCACGACAATATATGTTTTAAAAAAAGAACCCGCGAATGATGATCCCCAAATTGCGGTACATCCCCGACACCCCCTTTCCCGGAAAATTTTCAAAAACGCAGGACCCTTTAAAACGGAAAAACCCCCCCCCCACCGGAGCCAAAGAGTCCTTGTTTACAGCCAAAACTATTTAAAAAATTAAAGGGTAAAGCCAGGGAAAGTTTTCGAAAATTGAGACATACAAATTTTGAAGAATTAAAACAAAACTAGAGACCCCCCCAATCCCAAGGGCAAGCAAAGAAATCCCCCACTTGCAATTAGAATTTAATTCGCTAAACCCAAAAAGTTTAATGAGACAGAAAAAAATTTCGGGAAAACGGTCGACCAGCTCCCCCTATGAATTTTACGTTTCCCAATGTTTGGGGAGGAGGAAACCAGAGAGCTCAGAGAAAAACGACTATCTTACAAACGACCCAAAAACCAAAAAGTTAAAAATTTTAAATTAGGGCTAAAAACCCGACTTAAAAAGGTCGTTAGCTACTCATACGCTCACAACAAAATACGACGTTCAAGAAGCGATAGCCGGCGGAACGGGGAAAAGAGAGATTTATGGGACCTAGACGTCACGGGCAAAAAATTTTCCTCGTTTAAATAACCCTAAAATAAACGGGGTCGGGACGCGAACGACGGGACAATGTTTAATGTGGAAAACCCGAACATTACGGACAAAGGGTCGTACCCAAGGTCAACTTTTGGGAAAAAACCGGGAAAAAAACTCCCCCCGTATCCCCCATCAAAAATTTCCCAACCCATTCCCAAAAAAGTGGGACAAAACCCGCGGAAAAAAAGTTGGAATTAAAGGGGGCGACCCGAAAAAAAATTTCCCGCCCCCACGGAAAAAGCCAGAGGATAAAAAAAAAAAAAACCTCGGTTTTTAAAAAAATTTAGATAATAAAAGGGCCCCGGCAGGAGAGAAATTCCGAGCCCAAAGTAGCACGAGGGAAAGGGACGGAGAGGCCGGAAAAGTTTAAAAGGGACTCGGGGCCGCTCAAATATCAGGTGACACCGTGGGGCCAAAAGCCGAGGAGGGGAGGGGGGGGTTTAAAATATAATTACTCTCCCCATGCGAGGGGGCAAAACGCGGAAAAAGGTAAATTGTTTACGATTCGGGAGCTACGATTTCTTTGAATAAAGTGAAAATTTTAAAGGGGCGAGACCGAAATTACAATAATAAAAAACCCCCTCGTTGGAAAAACCCGGTTTAAAACCCAAAAAACGATGGGAAAAAAATGTACGCGCCCTTTGAGCTAAAACCCCGGGAAAAAAAGTTTAAAAAACACGCGATTTACGTCGTGAAAGATGTTTCCCCAAGGGGAATACGACGAGATTTTGGGAATCGTTTTCCCTCCAGAAGAAAGCAGCAAGTCACGTGCAAATTACAAAAAAAGGCGAATTAAAAAATCGGAAATGCCGTCCAAATTGAAACCGTATAACAAAATTATCTTAAAGCCCCCGTAGTGAAAAAATTTATACATGCAATAAAAAAATGATAATAAGACAGGGATCATTTGAGCCAAAGAAACCGCCCCGGGAATCTTATCGGCCGTTTTTTGGTTAAACCCAAAAGGGAAATTAAAACCAAAGCCCTAGTGAATTAAAAAAAACAAACCCCCGGGGTTTGGGGTTTAAACCCCCCCCCCCCTAAAAACCAAAAAAAACGTTTGCGAAATAACGCGCAGGGGGTTTTTTAAAAAATTTTACAAAAAAAACCAACTCCAAACAATTAACGGGGGGGAAAAAAGGGGGCCCAATTTTTAAAACCCCCAAAACCGGGGAAAAAAAAAAAACGATAAAAAAAATCAAAAAATGCACGTGTTTTAAAATTTGCGGAGCCCCGGGTCTTTTCCAAAGAAACCCGCTAAACCCAAATTTTAAAAAACGCGCGCCGTTTTTCCCCCCCCCTAAATGTGAGCCCGGGTTCCCCCTTCCCCGGGAAAAAAAAAAATAAAAGGGGCCCCCAAAAAATACAGGAAAGGGCTAAAAGGGGGGGAATTTTTAGTCCCCAAAAATTTGCCAGGGGGAAAAGCACCGTTTTAAAGTAGGGCTAAAAAGGCTGCCCCCAAAAAGAAAAACCCCGATTAAAGGGGTAGCCCGTTTCCCCGGTTTTTAAAAGGGGAAATTGACAAATAGGGGGATTCTTCCCACTGCCGAATTTTTCCCATTTTTTTGGGTCAGGGGGAAAAAGAAAAATATTTTAAACGACGCCACCTTGATTTAAAAAACCAAAAATCCCAGGGCCCCAAGGGGGGAAAAAAAAAAAACCCCCTTCCTTGCCCCCCCCGGAAAATACATTTTAAAAAAAACCCCTTTGGATTTAAAAAAAGCCCTGGATTTTCCCCAAGCCCCTTATGAATCAGTCCCAAACGGGTTTTAAAAGGGGCCCTTGGGGGGGTTCGTTTATCCGACGAATTTTTTATATAGGGGGACCCATTTTTTGAGGATCAAAAAAAAAAGATCGGGGAAAGGGTTTTACCAAACCCCCAAAGGGAAAAAATTTTTGTTTTTAAAACCCCCAAAGCCTGAAAAAAGCAAATTTTTAAAAAAAGGGGGAAATTTCCCCCTTTTGGGAAAAATTTTTTTCCCCGAAAAGGGTAAAATGCCAACCCTTTTAAAAGGGGGGCCCAAAAAAAAAATTTTCCCCCCAAGAAAAAAAAAAAAGGGACAACGTTTTTGGGGCAAAGGGGGTTTTTTCCGGGAAATTTTAAAAAAATTTTTTAAACAAATCCCCCCAAAAAAAATTAAACCCAAAAATTAACGAAAAAAAAAGGGGAAAAGTTCGAATGGAAAAAAAAAAAAAAATCGCGTTTGAAAAAAAAAACCCCCGCCCCCGGGGGCAAAAAATATCCTTTTTTAATGAAAAAAAAAAGGACTACCTTTTCCTGGGACTTGCAATGGGAAAACCGAAACCCAACCCCAAAAGGGAAAAAGGGGGGAAAAAAACCCCTACGCTTTTCCCACCGAGTTTTTTCCCGGGGGGGGAAAAAAAATTTTAAAACTAGGGAAAGGAAAAATATTGGAAATTTTTAAATGGGCTGAAAAAAATTTTCGACCTCCCCTTTAGGCAAAATTTTTTAAAAACCCCCCATAAAAAACCCTTTGGGGTGGGGGTTTTTTTAAAGAAAAGGGGCCCCGGGGGGAAATTTAAACCCGTTGGAAAACAAAAATCGGGGGTTGATTTTTAAAATATACAAAAGGGCCCGGGAAAGAGAAAAAGCAAATTTCCCACGCGCTAAAACCCCAAAAGAAAACCCAAAAAATTCAACAAGGAGACAAAAAAAAAATTTTTACTTTAGAAAAAAACGAAAAAAAAAAAAAAGGGGGGAAAAATTCCCCCGGGTAAAAACCAAGGAAAAAATTTAAGGGGGAAAAAAAAAAATTTCTTATGAAAATCACGTTCCCCAAAAAAAGGGAAAAGCATAAAGGGAAAAACCAAACCCCAACAATCAAAAAATTTTTTTTTAAATATCCCCCCGGGCCCGGTTTAAAAAAAATTTTTCCCGAAAAAAAATTTTCCCAAAAAGCAAACCTGCCAAAAAAAAAAAAATTTTTCCCCGAAAAAAAACACCCCCCTTTGACCCAAGATATCCAAAAAAACCAAAATTTTAAAAAGGGTTAATACCCCGGGGGGCCCTAACGGTTCCCCCCAAACCCGGAAAAAAAATTTTTCTAAAATTTAAAGGGGTTACCCCGACAAAAACCTCAGAAAACGATACCGATCGCAAACCCCAAGGAAAAGAAAAACCCTCGCAAAAGATTTTTGTTAAAAAAAATTTAAATTTTAAAAAAAGGGGGCTTCCCAAAAAAATTTTAAAAAAACCCCAAAGGGAAAAATTTTATGACAAGTTTAAAAAAAAAAAGGCAAATTTTTAAGAATAAAAAGAAAAAAAACCGCGAAACCCCAAAAAGAAAAGGAGCTTTAAAAAAATCGCCCCCCCAAATTTTGCCGAAAATCTGCGCCAAAAAAAAAAAAAGTTTGCCCAAAAAACCCACGGGGGTGGGGGGGGGCCAAACGCAATTTTAAAAATTTAAAACCCCCAAACCCCCAAATTCAGCTAGGGGAAATTTTCCCCCCTTTTAACTAATATACCCAAATAAAAATCCCGGGGCGGCATAAAAAAAACCCCCCTTTTAAAATGACGTAAAATTTCCCCGGGGGAATTCTACAGGAACTGGGGGAAAAAAATTTTTCCCCAAAATTTTAATTTTTTCGAAAAAAAAAATTTTAAAAAAGGAAAAAAAAAATCAAAAGAAAAATTTTAAAACCGCGAAAGAAACCAAATTTTTAAAAAAAAAGGGCGACCCCAAAATCTATACGAGGGGGACCCCCCCCGCGGACACCCAAAAAAAATTTGACCATTATGGGCAGGCCCCTTTTTAAAAAAGAAAAAAAATTTTAAACGCCCCAAAACCATTTTAAAAAAAGGGAAGGGAAAAAATTTTCGCATACCACAAACAGTTTAAAAAATTTTTTTTAAAAAATTTTCCTTACCAAATCGCCCTGCTTTGTCCCCACGACATAAAAGGGCCCTAAGGAAGGGCCGCCCCTTTGGGGAAAAACCCTTTTAAAGTTTGCAGGGCCCCGGAATATAAATCCCCCCTGGGGGGCCCCAAAAAAAATTTTGCGCAAAACGCCCCCCAACCAGCCCCAACTTTTACATTCAGGGGTTTTTAAAAAAAAGGGGAAAGGGGGCAGCCGAAAATATTTTGGGGAAAAAACCCCCAAAAAACCCTTTAAAAAACCCCGGGGGGGGGCCCCAAGGGGGCTTCCAAAACGGGCCCCAAAAACATCGGGGAATTTTCAAAACGAGAAAAATTACGGTTCCCACCGGGGCCCCCAAAACCCCAAATGGGCCCCTCGGGGAAAAAGAACCCATATGGAAAACCAAAAAATTTTTTTGGGGGGGGGAAAAAACCCCAAAGATGGTTTTTAAAAAAAATTTTTCCTAAGACTAAAGGGACGACAAAAAAACCTATAGACCGAACCCCCCCTCTTGTTTTTTAAAAAAAATTTGCAAAAAAAAATATTCACAAATAAAGGGGGAAAAAAAAAGAAGAAAAAATTTTTAATATAAATTCCCCGGGGCCCCCTCCCCCTTTTTTGGGGGGCCCGCCGCATTTTTCCCGGGGAAAAGGAAAAATGAAAAGGGGGGAAAATGAAATAAGATAAAAGATTTCAAGCCCCAAAAAGGGAAAATTTTTGAGAAAAACGGGGCAACTCACTTTTCCCCAAAAGGGAAAAAATTGGAAATTTTTGTTTAAAAAAAAACCCTTTCCCCTTTTTAAAATTTTTTGACATAAAAAAATTCCCCCAATTTTCAAAAAAAAAGACAGAAAAAATGTGGGACGAAAAAAAAAGCCCTTTTTTTCGTAAATTCGGTTAGTATTAAAAAAAGAAAAAAAATCCCTAAAAAACCCAAAAAAAATCAAATTTTTTTTCCCTTTTTCAAAGGCCCCCAAAAAAAAAACGCCCCAGGCCCTAATGAGGTTTTTAAAACAAAAAAAAAAACCCTTTTGGGAAACCAGGGAAACCCCCAAAACGTTTTAAAAAAAAAAAAACGAAAAAACAAAATTTTTAAAAGAAAAAACCCCAAAAGGGTTTCCGAACACGCATTCAAACCCAACTAAAAGTAAAACGCCACAGTAGCAAATTAGATAGTTTAGAAAATAACCCCCCCAAATAAAAAATTGCAAAAAAAAACTAGGGCCCAAAATTTTTCCTTTTAGAAAAAAAAAAAACGAACATTTCAGGGCAAAAAAGCAATTGTAAACAACTAATAAAAGAAACAAAAAGTATTAGAAAAATTTAAAAACAAAAATACGAAAGGGAAAAATGCCCCCGATTAATCCCAAATAGACGAGATTATAAATAATTTAAAAGATGCAGCAGCACAACTTTCCAAAGGATTGTATTTCCCCTTTTAAAAATTCGTACGGGGCGACTGGTTAAACGAAAAGAAGAAAATTTTCGATAACAGCGTCCCCCGAATCAGAAACCCAAAAATACAATTTTGGGGTTTTCCCCTTTAAAATTTACAAACCGAAACCCGACATTATAAAAGCAATAGAAAAATTTTCCCACACCATACATAAAAAATGTAACAATAAAAATTTAAAAAAAAAACCCAATTTTTGTATGGAAAGGAAAAATTAACGACGCCCCTAATAACAGAAAAAAAGTTGAAAAAAAGTAAATGGGCCGTCCGGGGGCCCTTAAAAAATTTTTTTTTTTTTTTTTTACCCCCCAAATTCCTTAAAAAATTTTTTGAAAAACGCGCCAAAGACGGCCCCTGACGCCCCTTTAAAATCCGCCTAGAAAAATAAGCGTGGCGCTTGTAGCGCCCCAAAAGGGGGTCCCCCCCCACGGTGGAGCCCCTACTTCCCGGGGGGGTTTTTCCCCCCTCCAGGGCCCCCCGCAGGCCCACCGGCCAAACGAAGGACCTCAACAGTCCCGAATTTCGGCAGTTTTTCCGGGGCCCCCCAAAAAAACCCCAACAGTATAGTCGCCTCCTAAAAAAACTAAATCTAATCCAAATTCTAAATCCTAAATCAATTCTAAAATTCCCAACTCAAAATTAAAATATTCTAAACCCAAATTTAATTTAAAAAAAAAAATTTTAATTCCAATTTTAGTCCGAATTTTTTACTACTATACCCAATAAATTTTTTTGAAATTTAAAGTGTGGAAAAAACTTTGTGGGTTTAGTAAAATTTTTCAAACTTCCACCCCCCCTTTATAAAATTTTTATACGTTTAAATTTTTTATACGGCGTTTTTAATTCCGAATAATTCAAAATGTGGTTTTTGGGGCGGAAAAAAACCGCTCATCACAGTCAAAATTAACATTCTCAGCAATTTGCTTTTCCTCATCATTTGCCAAATAAAGGAATTGGGTGGATAGTGATGTCCGCCGCATATCAACCCTCCTTATTTGAGTATCATCAGAGAGGTCTCAAATTCAATATGCTGAATACGTCGAACCGCAGGAAGGAAAATCAATACGAAAACTAAACGACTTTTATCGCAATCAGGCGACCGAGGAATATTCTCATTCCTCGGATTGGAAATATCAGGCCGATCCTTAATACGGAGAACTTTATCAACAAATAAAAATAATAACACGACGAATTCTACACTTGAAGTGCATATACCAATAACGTTCCAACCACGACTCCTGCCGCCGCCAATACATCCAGTAAACGACCCTCTCCTCACGCAACTACCTCCAAGTCGAGCCGCCCCGAATCAATAAACGTGCTACTAAGGTAAGTGAATTCACTTTAACCTAAGAATCGCGCGTGGTTAGCAATTCAGAGACGCTTACTACTACCACTGGAAAGATTAACCATTTCTAAGAAAAAAAACTCTCCGCCGCAATTTTTCCCTCTTTCCATCGCACTGCGGAAGCTATCAAAAAAGGGGTCGGCATAAAACTAGGGTCTTACCACACAAAAATCTTGTGCCAACCCTCGGAATTCCTAACACGTAAAAACTCAAATAGTTCACACTTCTTAAATCCAATCTCTTAAAAATCTTTGTGGCCAAGAATACTTGTTAATCCGTACAACAAGTAGTCATTTAAACAATAACACTTGAGAACACTTTCGAATTTACCAAACAATTACCGACGGATATACGACAACGTTCTTTAACCCGACGTTATCGACAATATAACCGACATACGTTTTCTTTTAAACACCCGACATTACGCGACTATATACCAACATACGTGTTCTTATACGAACATTCCCAGCCCATATAACCGACGAACGTTGCCTTTTACCACGGGTTAATCGACACACCTTTACTGGCCCTTACAAGTGGTTTTTAAATTATTACTGGAACAATTACCGACGGTTTTGCCGTACGACTACTAGCTTCTCGATACCTGTACTGGCGTTCACCTAAGAGCTACGAGCGAATGACGCATTAATAACAATTCGATTGAACGCCCAACCACAAATGTGCCCACTCCCCTGATGTATAAACTCCGCCGCCAGAATTCCTTCTTTGGAACCAGTTTGAAACTCTTATTCTATTGCCAATTGGTGGTCGGGTACTCCATTTTGAGCTAAGGCAGCTCTCTGCATTTCAGCGACTCCACCTTACCTAGATCTCGAAATTAACTTTGACAAAGGAGTCGAAAGCATACTCCTAATCATAGGAGGAACACTAATCGGAATAAATTGCGGAGTTGGCACTTCCGACTTAACCCTCACGCGAATCGGTGATTGTGGCGAGCCTTGTAGTTTACGTAACGAGATTACTCTTACGCAAACTTCCCAACGACGTTTCGCTGAGCAATCGACGAGCGAATCTTTATTTACGTAGAGTCACAGGTAGGTCCCACGCAATAATCCGATCACCTCATTCCAACGCGAATACCTCATTCGCGGGTATCCCCCGGGGAGAATCGCTAGATTCGCGAACCCTAATATCGGGAATCGTGTCTCGTGAAAAAAGCCATCTCTGCATTCCAATTTTTCGCAGTGGGCCGCGACCCACGAGAACGTAACAAAATTTTGTGAACAGCGGGGGGATAACGATTGTAATATTTGCGATGGAAACACGAGGTAATCGGGTAACGAAAAGCTCACTGAAGTAGAAATAGACGAACCTTTGCGCTCATTACATGCCCAAGGAGCACGTTACGCGAACATCCGAGTGGTTCACCATCAGACAGCAACGTTCGAACGCGAAAAACGGGCCTTCGGAGACGAACCTCGAAATCATCCGCAGTACCCTCGTGATTAAAGAAACGGAGATTGAAAACTTTTTGAAAAAACTCCATCACACAACACCCGCCTACTTCTTACTAAGCTAAGTGACGCGGTCGAGCTTATAGGCGCCGTAGAAGAACGAATAGGCGAAAGATACCTCAACTTGCCGACTCCCTGAATTTCGCCTTCGGGATCCCCAAAACCATCTACCAGTAATCGTGGGGAGCTGAGCCAAATTTACCTAAACCAACCGAGCAATATCCTTGAGTTCAGTACCGCGTAAAAGAACTTGGCGATCGCGTCTCTACTGCACGGACTCCGGAACGCCGAGCGCAGGAATGCTAAATCCGTCGAATCATTAAACGAAATCGGACGCCTTAACAGCACGATCTTTCTGCGAGGGCTTGCCACTCGCCTATAGAAGAATAACATTGAGACAAGCACACTATCGCGAAAACCCTTTCTAGCTTTTTCATTTGCACATTTTTCATTTTTCCACACGTCAAAATCCCTCCGAAAGATCGGAACTAGCACAATGAAAGTTGAAACCTCCGCTCCGTTCATACGAACGTACGTAATATATTCCGAATGACAGGCCCTTTAAGAGCCCACTCGACCCCCAGTAAAAATAAACACGGAACGAATCTCCTACAACAATGGACTCGAGCCGGTACTCCGCCCGCGCGTCGAACAAACACGACACCGTACGCGCCGTTTCCAAATCCCCTAAATAATACCACAGTCACAGAGACGACAACACGGACAGAACGGAGACGCCAACCGGGGGGTCCCGAGAACATAGACCGCACACACAGTAAACAATACTGTAGTGTACTGGTAAAAAATCCGGGCACACGAAATAGCTGAGTGGGCCGAAAGACAATATCATCCCTCACGTCCGGGAACTCCCTCCCCCGAAGCCCAGGGACGAGGCTCGAGCGGAAACGTCTCGAGAACATCATAATAGGCGTCCAGACGGACCTAATAACGCGGAGCAAGCCCTGAAGAAACAGAACGCCATGCTACTCCCTAACGAATTTCGCACGCGCCTCAACACCGTTTTTCCATTGCCCGCGGACGTTTACAACGCAAACAACAAACAAACCACACGAATTTTCATGATAGATACTGGCTCGGCCACCCACTTGGTTTAAACAAGCCAACTAAGCCCCGATTGCGTTATCGATAAAAGCCAATAACTATTTCCCCTTATGCGGATTACATCCGGGGAATCAAAAATCGAAACGCTCGGTAGCACAATTATAAAAATTAAATACCTCGGTCCACACGATCGACCCCGACCTCCACTTGTCCCAGAACGACTTTCCAATTTCCAAGGCGGATCCTAGGATTCGAATCTCTTACTATTACGCGAACGCGTCTAAGATAAGATATTCCAAGGCTGCAATCGTGTTGGCAGCAAACGCAATCCCTTTAACTGATGCTCACAGACGGTAAAAATCCGGCTAAATCGCGGGCCATAACCGTCCGCTCCAAGTCAGCAAATCCCGAGGGTCAGCATAGGAATATATTCCGCGAATTTTCATTTGGGGTGACAAAGACATCTTCTAACTAGGAGAATGCCATCGTCCACTATCGTAAACGGCACAGTAATAATATGAAAGCCGTTAACAGAAGCGACAAGGAACCACGAATTGTACTTACCTAGGGTAAGATTAAGAGATCGAGAACATTGTTTCCAAATCTTGTCCACAGAACCTCGAGATCCTTCTCCTAAATCTCAAGGGCATAAAGCAAACCCTCCTAACCTAAACTTCCAACGCACGGGTCACATACACACTGAGACGGTCCCTTATAATAAACCCTATAAACGACATAAACCCAACCAAACGGTCGCATCGTTGACCCGAACAACACCATCCCTCGTTCCGAAGAAATAAACAAACTGCTGGCGGCCTTGAAAACACTTAGGCGGATGAGACTAAACACTTACTAACCTCATAAACGTCTACAAACTATTTTGTTCCGTCTCCCCACTCTATAAATTACAACTCCAACAGACTTCAACTAACCACACCATCCTACAACCGACGAATTAGCGGTCCAACCCACACGAACAATACCGTTTTCCGCCGCCGATGCATCAAGGAGGAAAATTAATAAACAGTACAAGAACTCACATCGAGAAACGAGTCATTCAACCATCCACTTCAATCATTCCCCGTACAAACTCCCCCTTGTGGATCGTGGCCAAAGAAACCGGACTCGAATGTAACAAACTCTGGCGCATAGTAAAGATTATCGGGCGCTGAATGAAAAACATCGTGGACGCGTACCCCTACCTAACATAGTGGAAATCATCGATCACTAGGAAGCGCGAAGTACTTTAAAGCGTATTCGGATTTAGCATCGGGGGTTTCCATCAAAATCAAAATGGATAAGCACACGCCATAAAACGGCGTTTTCTTCCACACCGTAAACGGGCATTACGAATTTAAGAGAAATGCCCGTTTTGGGCTCAAAAACCCCCCGCACCCGCGACATTCCAATACTCATGACCAGGTAACTCACCGGACTCAGGCGCCGAACCAATTTGTGTACCTTGAAAATTATATCGTTATATTCCTAGCTTTCTAGCTCAACTGCGAGATCACTAAATAAGTTCCACAAATTCTCGGAAACGAACTTAGGAGGCATGACTGGCGACTCCATCCCGACAAGTGCGAGTTCCTCCGTAAAGAATCACTTACCCTGGGACATGGTCATAAGCCGAAACTGGAGTGAAACCCGATCCTAAAAAGATAAACCGCGGTTCAGATTTTTCCTCGGCCCTAAAGACCCTAAGAAATCAAGAGCATTTCTCGGGCTGCGGGATACTAACCACCGGAGGTTCATACCTATTGTCTCGAAGAATGGCGCCCGCCTTAACCGAGTCTGGCTGAAAAAGGATGAGACCTTGTTTGGGCACTAAGGAACAGGAGACAGGCCTTTAACGCACCTTTCGCGATGCCATTGTGCAAAGAAAACCGATCTATAACAGTATCCGATTTCAAAAACCTTTCGTTATAACTCAAACTCTACCGACCCATCCGATACGCAATAGGCGGTGTCCTGAGCCAAGGGCCGATGGAAAGACTCCCTATAAGCCTACACCTCAGGTTACAATAAGCCGAGCGAACTAGTCTAACTATAGAAAGACTATTGCAATAGTACACGTAAATTTCCTTCAGGCCTTACATATACGGTAGAGTTTTTAAATATTGGTCACGGATCACAAACCTTTGGTGTGGCCACAAATTCATAAAAAAAACCCATCTTTTTAAAAAAAAAACAAACCCATCTTCCCGCGTCCTTGGTCCGATGGTCTGTCTAAAAACATTAGATACGATAGAGGTATTATACAAAGCAGAAAAATAAACGCCAATGCAGACGCCCTCTCGCGAAATCCATAAATCCCCTACCACCCCAGACCACCCCCAGACCCTATGCCCGAAGTCGAACGAGTCCTCCCTTCTCTCCCCAATAAAAAAATTGTCCACTCCAATGAACCCTATTCACCGCCAAAAGAAGCGAGGTTTCAAAACTCCACGTTTCACAACGCTGTTTTGCGGCGAAAAAAGCGCCCCCCTAAACCAAACCCCCGATAATTCGAATCAGAGGAAAAAAATTTCCCCCTTTTTTTTTTCCAGCAAAAGGGACAGCGACTCGAAACGAAACCGAAGAAAACCCATTCCCAGAAACGGGGGTTTTTCATAACGTAAAAAAGCCCCTTTCACCACGGGCGCCTAGGCCCCGCTGATAATATCCCACAATTTCGCGAAAAACCCAAAAGATAACTTGTCTTTTAAATAACGAAAAAAAACAAAACACCTCGACGGGGAACCCCCCAAAATTGAAAGAGCGAACCCTTCCGATACCAGGATGCAGCTTTGGCAGGGCAAGGGTATCGGGGGGGCAACCCGCCCGTAATTTTCACTCGCGGTAAGGAGAGTTTCCGGCTTTACCAAAAAGAAAAAATAAAAAGAAATACACTCGCTACTAACGTTACCCGGGAAATTTGGGTTTTGCATCGATCTCGACGAAAAAGGAACGTTGACAATGTAGATAAAAACGATAATTTTTAAACCTCTTATTAAAATCTAACGAACCCCCCCTAAGAATATTTATTTGTACAACGCAAAAGGGTCCCCGGAAAAACCAAAAGGGAAAAAATTTTTCTCGCCAAAAAAAATCATTTTTTCCGGGTACAGACAAAAGGGCACACCAAACCCTTACAATAGGATAAAAAACGCTACCCTTGACGTAAAAAAAAACTGAGTCAAATTTTCGTAAAAAAAAAACTGCCGCGCTTTTTCAATTAAAAAATTTGGTTGGGCGTAAAAACCAAAAAACCAATATCCAAAACCGACACCCCCCGTTCGGCCCTTTTCGAAAATCTCCATGGATAAAAGGGTCCCCTCCCAACACAACAAAAATACAAAACCTAACTATACGACCTCTAACCAAATACTCCCTTGCACCCCCCCACCCGACAGCAAGAGCGATACGTACAAGCTTTACTAAAAAACCCTTATTGTACATCGGCGCGCCAAAAGAAAATCCTAAACCGCCCCCAGGCTCACCCCTTTAAAACGCTCATAGGACGAAAGCCCGAAATTTAAAAATCAACAATTAAAACCACGCGTCAACCAAAAAGCGAACGGAATCGGTAGAACGATACACCATTTTACTCGGGGAAATATTTGAAAAAAAATTGTTGATAAATAGGAATGGGTAAAATTTTTAAAAACTAGCATCTTTTTTTCGTAAAAATCCCGAGGGGCCCTGAGGGTACAAATCACTCCGTACGAAACTCATTTTCGGGAAAATGCGCGGGTCCCCTCGAGCGACCCCGGGCAATCGAAAGCATTTACACGAAGCTATTTCACAAAAAAAATTTAAAACCCAAACCCCTTTTAAACCCAAAATTTCCATTCCCAAACCAAACGCCCGCAAAAAAAAAATAATGCAAAATAGAATTTAAAAATCTACGAAAGAAAAATCGCCCCTAATTTAGATTAAAAAGAAGCGTTTATTTCTTTAAAAGGGAAACCCAAAAAAGGGAAAAATTTGGAGGGCCAAATACGTCCCCCCCATGGATATAAGATACAGGTAAAAATAAATTAAGTTAGCTATAGCAATAGTAAAACCCAAAACCGTACATATGGACAAGTTAAACCCTCACCCATAAAACCCCCCCCACCCTTGAAGAACCCCCCCCTCCGAAGACGAATATACTCGGACGCCCAACGGGGGACGGGCCCAAATTAAACAACCAACCACGCTAAGATGGCCCCCTCGCAATTATCCTGGGGTGGGGCCTTCCTGGCCCCAAAATATCCGCGGACTAAAACGGATACGACTGTGGAGGACGGGGGGTGACATCCCCCACACTCTCCCTCTTAGATATTTGAGAGTGTAAAAAACCCCCAGCAACAACCTAGAACAAAAGGGGGAAGTCTATTACAATAAATCCACCATTTAATTCGTGCATACTCCTCCTGCCACCAATCAAAATCGAAAATAGACCGGAAATATTTTCCCGCGATCACTCTCATTAGCAGCGGTGCAAAAGGAAGCAGGATAAATCCAAAGAATATCGCAAAACATGCCGAAAAATTTCACGAACAGGACCATATCCCTAGGGGTTAACAAAAACAATTCTGGGATTAACCCAATGCACAACCTAGACAATGACAAAATCCAGGGTCTTAGCAGACGGAAAATGCAGCGGCAAAAACCCTTCAACCCACGCATACGGCTCATGGGGGCACGTGATCGTGCAGCCTCATACGAACACGATACGACAATTGGAGCTGCCCGTTGGAAAAACATACCATGTTGATATTTTCTCCGGCACTCGGCTTTCCCGTACACGGGCAAATGCATTGATGCCGACGGCGCCTCCACCCTTCTGGACAATCCGGGCCAATTGAAAAACTGTCACTTGGACATACAAATTTCTCTACGAAGGAATAGCATATCGATTGTCGCCCAGGCATCCCCCCAGAGGAAGCGCCCGATTAATACACCCCCGGGCGCGTGACACCCCCTTTCCCGCATACAGGAAACCAAAGACCAACGTATGCGGAAATAAACCCTTTTTGCGAACGGAAATCCCAGCTGTTATCCTCGACGAGCCCCCAAAGGGACATTAAAAATTTTTCCCCAAGGTCAAATGACCCCCTGCATCTTCACTTTGGGAAATTTTCAAATTTATAAAACGTGAAAACACCTAAAAACCCACTGACCCAACATACCAGGATATTATGGAGAAAAAATGTGCACTGGAAAGGAATCTCCTCAAAACGCCTTTCCAAAGCAGCATAGCACCTGACGAAATGCGCTTTCGAAAAAGAAGTTTTCCAGGTTTTAAAAAACAACCCCAAAAAACGGCGGTAAGTTAAAACACCTCATCAAAGGGTATACCTGTAAAATGCCGCCTACACCTACCAGGATTTGCTAACAACGAACCCCGTTCACTCATCAAAATAACCCTCCCCCCTTTTAAAACCAAATCAAAGAACTTACAAAAGCCCGAACATCGAGGGATTGCAATGAACTATTACCACTCTAAAACCCCAATACACAACACCGGGTAGCCCAACACCAAACCCGTGGAATCGTGGCACCCCCTACTTTTCGGCCTCTAACCAACCTCATGGAAGTACGAAAGCCCGGATTCACTCGTTCCCAAAGTGGATCATACAAACAAGATCTGATGTTTTCCCCCAAACTTTTATCATTTTTCCCCCGGGGAAAAACCCCTCCATGCCCCACAAAAAATGGGCCGGGGGAGAATTGGAAAAAAGGAAATTTCCCCTACACCCGTTTCTCCTGCTGAATTAATTGACGAGAAATCTCTCGACCGAATAGCGGAAAATCCCCCCGGAGCCGGGCTAGGAAAGGGGAAATTTATAAACTTCGGATCCCCCCAGCGCCGGAGTACTTGGCATTTTCCCCGTTACCGTACGGTTGAAAAAATTAATAATCGCCCCACCCTTGATCCATGGTAGCACTCCCCCTGTTACGATGGATCAAACATCTACTCGGAGCATTTTGAACCCGGGGGACCAACCCCCCTTCCTCCCAACCCCTTTAACCCAGCGACGGAAACGAAAAAAGGGACGAGAAGCCTGCTACCGGGAAACCCCCCCCCCAAACGAACAAAAAAACCCTTAACCCTGCCCACACAAAAAACCCCTTCGTTTAAAACGATCAGACTGGCAAAGTGTGTCCCAAACTCACCTACGAGTTTTTCCCCCCCCCCATAAAGATTACGGCGAACAAATAAAATTTTTCCTAATCAATTTTTATTAAGAACAAATCGTAGCGCATAAAAAACAAAGCCCCAAATTTTGGAACTTTAAATTTCCCCAACATTTTTTTTTTTTAAGGGGGGGGGTGACGCCGGCCGTATAATTTTTTTCCCCCTTTACTCCAGTTTCCCTTAAAAGCTATTTGAAAGCGCGCCAAAGCCCCCCCATGCCCCTTACTCCCCCAGAAACTAAGCGTGCCTTCGTAGCCCTAGGATCTCCCACCCACGGGGAGAGCCTACTCCGGAGAGTTTCCCCCTCCCCGGGGGCCGGGCCGCAGGCCCGAGCCGCCGAAACGAAGAACCTCAGAAACAGTTTCCCCAAATTTCGGGATTTTTTTTCTGCGGGGAAAAAAAAAACCCAAAGTAAAATCGCCTCCTAAAATCTAACTCAAGCCAAATCTAAATCCTAACCCCTAATTCAAATTTTTAAAACAAATCTAAGTATATTTCTAAATCTAAAATTTTAAATCCCAAATCTAATTCTAATTCTAAATTTTAAATCCCCCGATTTTTTACCCACTAAAAACGAATAAATTCAGGGTATTCAGTGTGAAAAAATATTTCAGTAAATTTTTCAAAAAATTCCACTCCCGTGATAAATACGAAAAGCGTTTTAAAATTTTTCCCCTACGCGTTTGAATTCATAATATTCAAACTGTGTTTGGAGCGGGCCACCGCTCATCAAGTCAAATTAAAATTCTTTCCCGCATTTTCCAAAAAAAAGAAAATTGATAGTGAAAGGTTTCCCCCATATCAACCCTCCTTATTTTGAGTTCTTTTAGAGAAAGCATTAATTCAAAAATCCTAGACGCGACGCCAGGGGGAAGAATCAATTACGAAAAAAATAAAAAAAACCGACTTTTAACGCGATCAGCGACCGAGGAATATTTTTCCAAAACCTCGGAGTGGAACTCAGGCCCCATCGAATACGAGAACATTTTCAACATAAAAATACAACGACGAACTCCTACAGTGGAAGTGATAAACCCAAAAACGTTCCACCCGACGCCTCCGCCCCAAACATCCCGTGACACCCTCGCCGCAGCACTAAACCCCCCCCAAGTAAAAAACGGCCGACACGATCAAGAAAGTGCTACAAAAGGTAAAGTGATTCACGTAACCTAGAACCGCGTTTTTTAAATAAGACCCTTTCATTTCTAAAACTACCAACGGGGAAGCTTTCCCTAAAAATCTCGACGCCTTTTTTCCCTTTTTCCTTTTTCCATGGGCATTTACTGCAAAAAAGCTATAAAAAAAGTCGGCTAAAAAACTGGGGTCGACCACCACATGCGG
The DNA here is from genome assembly GCF_048542155.1 of Nylanderia fulva. Lineage (NCBI taxonomy): Eukaryota > Metazoa > Arthropoda > Insecta > Hymenoptera > Formicidae > Nylanderia > Nylanderia fulva. The sequence goes on along the minus strand of NW_028190355.1, from coordinate 87,063 downwards.
TCCCAAACCCTCGAATTCAACACGAAAACGAAAATGTTTAAAAAATCTCCTTTTAAAATCTTGTGTCTCAGATAACTTGTAATTTCCCGTAAAACAAAAGTATTTCATTTAACCATAACAATTGAAAAAAACCTTTCAAATTTACCAAACATTACCGACGATAAATACCGACATACTTCCCTTTTACCGACGTTATCGAAAATAAAACCGACATACGTCTTTTAACCGACTTCCCGACTAAAATTTAAAAACCTTCATACTTTTCTTAAAAACCGACATTACAACCTTTAAAACCGACGAACTTTTTTAAAAACAAGGGTTAACGCACCTTAAACCTGGCCTTACCAGGTTTTTTACGAAAAATTCCCCGGGGTTTTTGCCGAGACTACTAACTTCTCGATACTCCCCGGTTAAAACCGAGATCTACAGCGAATGAGGCTTAAAAAATTCGATAACGCAACAACACAATTCCCCAAACTCACCCTTAGAGGTATCCCTTCCCCTCCCCCCCAAAAGGGTTGTAATCCTTTGTACCTTTTAAAAACCCCCTTATCTATTGCCCAAGTTTGGTGTCGGGTCCCCCATTTGTGAAAACAAAAAGCAGCTCTCTGCTTTCATTGCTACCCCAAACCCTTACCAAAGGGTCTCGAATTTTTAAACTTTTGGACAAATTGGGAAGATACTCTAATCATAGGCAACACTATGGAAAAAAATTGCGAGTCTGGCAACTTCGATTTAAACCCTCCGCGAATCGGTGTTTTTGTGCGAGCTTGTCATTTTTACGTACAAGTTTCCTTAGGGAAACCCCCCAACACTTTCGCAAAAGAGAATCGACGAACCCTCTTATACAGTGGCACAGTAGGTCCCCCCCAAATAATCGACACCTCATTTTCCAAAGCGCGAATAACCTAAAAATAATCGCGGAAAAACCCCCCGGGGAAATCGCATAGATTCGCGTACCCAAATAGCGATCGGGGTCTCGTGAAAAGCCGAGCCTGATTAAAAATTTCGCGGGCCCCCGACCCCACGGACGTAAACAGTAGTAAAATAAAAAACACAATATGAAATGCAAACAAAAAAACCCAATATCCCCTATGAAAACCCGCCCGTGCAAATTCAAATTATACACTGCGCCCACTTTATCAGGAAAAATGAATGTTAAATATACCTGGGTCCCGCACGATATGATACCCCCTTTCAACCAAAAGACACTTGCTATAAAATCGACCTCCGCTGAACAGACCCAAAAACTATACGGGTGCGACGGACGTCAAACCCAAAAAAAGTAATAAAAAAACCCCAAACGGATTACATTAAACGAAAACTGAAAAATGACAAAACAAACAACTTTTTTAAAAAGGCAGGAAAATTTTACAAAAAACCTTTTGAAACTTCCACCAATATAAATACCCTTCCACGAGACAAAAAAAAAAGGACAAACAGGACACTTAAAAAAATCTCCCCCAACACTTTGGAAAATTTAAAAAAAACCCGAGACAAAATGAAATATAAAAACGACTTACAAACAACGAAAAAAATTTTTTATCAGGGAAAAAAAATTTATCTCCCAAAAGCTTTCCGGGGAAAGTAAGACTGCGCAATTCTTTTAACATGGATAAAAATTAAAAAAAAAAAAAAAAAACAAAAAAAACCCAACTCAAAAATATTGACTTTGAAATACCAGATCAATCCTAAGAAGAAGTCAAAAAACTAGAAATTAAGAAACGATTTGTAATACTAACGTAACGGGAAACCACATTATAGTAAAATTAAAAAAAATTTAAAAACGAAAAATTGTACCTCGTTTTTTTTTTTTTTTTAACGGGGGAGGGGAATTCAAGTCCAATACTTAACTATATTATATTTTTTATATTAATAAGTTTTAAAAAAAAAATTAGTAAGCGGCTATTATCAATCATTTGAAAAAATTTTCACGCTCTCGCGAAGCGCTTTTTGCGAAAAACGCAAACGCGTGAAAAAAAAAAATACACCGAAAACCGCGATCCCCCAAAAATCAACCTCTTGCTTTTTACCTAGATAAACGTGTAAAAAAAATTGCCAATGAAAAGTTTTTCTACATCTCCCCCGAAAGATGTAGAAAGGGGGAGACCACCCGAACGGGGCGAGAGATGAAGTGCTAACAAAAATCCCCCAAAAATTCAACGCTAATTAGAACCTAACTAGGGCGAAACAAGCCGCAGAATTAAACTTAAAACCCGTTCTGACATCGAGAGCAGCATATTAACAAAACCCCTCGGTGGATTTACAAATTAAAAAACCCAAATCAAGAAATAAGGGAAAAAAAAGATTTTATTCAAAAAACAAAAAGTTAGTAAAAATGGGACGCCCGCCTCCTAGGTCCCTCCTTCAGCGACGAACCCCAAAAAATTTTTCCCACCCTTTTTTCCCCGGGGGCACAACACTTTGTATAAAAATTTTTTACGATATCTTTTTTTAGAATTTTCTTGTTTTTTTTTCCTGTTGGGGCCCCCTTTTTTTTTACTTAAAAAAATTATTTCTTTTCCAATTAAATTAAAAAATTTTTTAGTATATTGGCCACTAAGTGAGTCAAAACAAACCCCCACCCCCTCGCATGGGGGCCGATTCCCTGCTGGCAAAAGGGGTTTTTTTGGGTTTTGGGAAAACAATGGCCCCCCGCTGTGGGGGATGACCCCTGTTGCAGGGGTCAGTCCGGACACGAGGCTCTGACGTCTGAGGGGTGTGGTGACAGAATTTTTTTTTATCGGAGATTGGCTATTTTTTATCAGGGGGTGTCTTTGGGCCCATAGGCTCTATCTTACTTCCGGCACTTTTTATTGGGTGATTTTTTATTGGAAAAGTAGAGGAGAGTAGGTGGTTTTTTTGGAAAAAAACCCACAAAAAGGGGGAAAGGGGGGTACGGGGCCCGTGGGGGGGCTAGCACTTCGCTCTTCGAACTTTTTTCGCGAAGAGAGGAAGGGCCGCCGGAAGGACACATGAAAAAATTGAAAAATCGACTCGCACTGATTTCGGGTGATAGCTTCAGGCGTTGCATTTGGCTATTGTTTTTTATCATCATCGGAAAAAGGGGAAAAAAAAAAAACAAGATAACAAAAATTACAAACCCCCAAAATCTGAACCCGTTTCGCTTGCTGTATAGGAATCATATTATCGCCCCTGGGGAAAAAAAAAGACAAAATAATAAAAAAAAAAAAAAGCCGTGAAATTTTTTCTAAACGTCACCTCGCCCCAAAGGGTAATAAAAATAACTCAATAGAAACACGCTTGCGGGGGTTCGCATTAAAATTTTTTTTTTTGGGAAAAAAAAAAAAAAATTATTTTATTCGGGAAAAAATAGAGAAAAGAGCATGTTAAATCAAATTTAGATAAAAATTTTTTTATGCAAATTTTTTAAAAAATTATTTAAAAATTGGAAAACCTTATTTAAAAAATGTCATAAAATTTATTTTCTTTTAAAATTTTTGCTTTGTCATGATTACTTGGCCGACAAAAGTAAAATAATACTTAGACTGAAACATTAGAAATATAAGGAAATTTAAAAAAAAGTTTTTAATATCTATAAAAAATTCCTTAAAAAAAACCAAAAATTGTAATACAATATTTTCTAATTTTTTAATTTTTTTAATACTATAATTCAAAAAATATAATGTTTTTTTTTCATAAAATATTTAAAATTTTAAAAATCTAAAAATGAAAAAAAAATATTATCTTAACCAAACAATTTTTTTTTTTTTTTCTTTTAGATGATAAATTGTTCAAAAAATATTTTTGAGAACAATTAAAAATTACTTTTTTAAATTGATTTTCCCTCAACTATAAAAAAAAGGGAAAAAATTACTATATCCATTTTAAAAATAGAAAAAAAATAAAAAAATGACCTGGTATTTTGATAAGTAGTGTCATTTCAAACTTCTGTCAATTTCCACCCCCCCTAAAAAGTTATTTTAGGGTAAATATTGACATTTTTTAATATTTAATTTTAAATTTTAAAATTTTTTTTTATAACTGTTAAATTTTTTTAGTTGGATAACAACGGGGGCTTCTTGTTTTTAAAATTTTTGTGTCAAATACGGAAAGAAATGAAAAAAATTTTTTATGTTTAAAATATGGTATGTAAAATCTGATAGGAGTGCACAAAAACATCTATCACAAAAGGGGAAAGCCTTCAGATTATCATTGGGGAAAAAAATGTACCCAAAACCACTAAAAGTTTCCAAGAATCAAGAAAAACTATATACAAAAAAGAATAATTTTTTTTAATCTTCAGATATCAGTGTAAAAAAAGATTGGGGGTTTTTTTAAAAAATTTTACGGAAAAAATATAACAAAAAAAAAAAGTAGAAAAAAAAAATTAAAATAGTTTTTTAGACAATGTTAAAAAAATTTTAAAATTTTTTAAATGAAAAAAAACAAATTTTTAAAATTAATATATTTAACTAAACAAAAAATTTATGGTACAAAAAAACTTTTGATGGATGTTAATTTGACGATTTTTTTAATAAAAAATTTAAAAACCCAAAAGATAATTAAAATTTATGCATAAAAACCAAAAAAAGTAAAAGCAAAAAGGTTTGATGAAAAGTCAAAATAAGTGCGACTAAAAACATATTAAAAATGTAATAAAAAAAAAAAAAATGAACTAGAATTTTGTTTTTTAAACCTAAAAATTTGAAAATAGCGTCTTTAGAAATGGAAAGAAAATGAAAAAAAAGTTTATGTGATTTTATTAATAATAATAAAAATGTTAAAAAATTGGTTTATTGTAAATCCATTAAAACCCTGGCTTTGTCGATTTTTATGGGTTTTTATTGAACGATGTTTAAAAAATTTTAGAAAAAAATGCCTTCCTCTTGTTTTTTAAACCAATTTTTTTATGCCAAAAAAACTTTAAAATTTATTTATTTATACTTAATGAAAATAATGAATAAACTGAAAGCTCTCATTCGATTTACTCAATGTAATTCAAAGTATGTAAAGGGGTGATATGTGTCATTATTGTATGGTCAGAAAATAGCTGTTTACAACTTTTAAGAATAAATATTTTGAACAAGGGGTTTTTCCAAAATAAAAATTTTTTTTTCAATATATTTAAATGCATTTTTAATCTTACAAAACTAAAAATTTTTAAAAGGGTTTTTTTTTTTTTTAAATTTTTAAAAAATATTTTTTTTAAAAGTTAAATTTTAAATAGCGTTTTTATTTTTTTTAAAATTTTTTAAAACTAAATAAAAATATTAATACAAAAATTTTAAAAATTAAAAATTTTTTAAAAAAAATTTAAAAGAAAAATTTTTTTAAATTTTTATTTTTTTAAAATTTTAAATTTTAATAACAAATTTAACTAACACAAAAAAAATATAATAATAAAATTTTTAAAAGAATTTACATTTTTTTATTAATGAGATTAAATTTTTTTCCTGATCTGCTATGATTGGGGTTTAAATTTTTTCCAAAAACCACAACAACATGGTAAGATTCTCAAAAAATTGGGGCATATTTGGGGAATTTATTTAAAAAGATAGGTTCGAAGACGTTCTTATCCTCTTGTAAAACGTTACTAGTACTCTATAAGTTTCCTTCTATTCCCCCTTCTGGAAAGTTTTCTTAAAAAAAGGGGGCATAATGTAAAAAATTTTTTTTTCCCGTCACCCAAATTTTGTTTTAATTGGGGAAAATCCTTTGCCCAAACAAGAAAAAAAATTTTTTTTCTTCAAAAAAAATTTATTTTTCCGGGATTCATTGTTATTTGTAAAACCCTTTTGCACGTCCCAAAACCAAAAATTTTGTTTAAAAAAAAAAAAACCTGAGGGTACAACCAATAAAATTTTTAAAAACGTATCCTTTTAATTTGAGAGAAAAAAAAACCCACCGATGTTCAAAGAGAAGGGTCCCCAAACCAAAAAACTCTGTGCAGTCAAAAAAAAATAACCACATTTAGAATAATTTTCTTTGAAAATTTGGGATAGTTTCACTCCAGTGTCGCTACCCCGTAAAAAAATTTTGGCAACACTGCTCAAAACCCCAAACAAAATAAAAATATTCTTTTATGTTTTTCTATTTAATTAAATGCCACTAAGGTGAAAAAATTTCCCATTTTTTTAAACAAAAATAAAGCAATTTTTTCTCATTAATTTTTTTTTAATTAATTGTTCATTTTGAAATAATAATTTTAATACCAATAAAACAAAAACATCCAAAATCCCCCAGCTCGTTGAAAAAAAAAAATTAAATTTTAAAATTAAAAGGATTGTAACGAAAAAATAAAAAATTTTTTTTTATTGAGAAAAAATTTTAAAATTTGAATAATAATTTCAAATTTTTCGGCTCTCCTTCCCCCCTTTCCTGCGCAAAAAAATAGTGATAAAAATACAAAAAAAAATTAAAAAAATTCAAAAAAAATCCCAAAAAAGAAAATATAATTAAATATGTTAAGCAAGTTAAAACGCAAAAATTTTTTAAAAAAGTTTGGGGGGACCTTAAAATAGTTCAAAAAAAAAACCCCAAATTTAAAAAGCAAATGTTCTCCTTTATTCTTAAAAATTTTAAAATTTTTAAAAAAAAAATTTGGGAGGACTTTTTAACATTACTCCAAATGAAACTTATTTTTTATTTGCGAAAGTCCCTCGACTGGCAAGTTATTTTTCTCCCCCCAAAAATTTTTGATTTTTTTTAACTAAATTTTAAAAGAATTTATTCAATTGTATAATGGTTCCACAATGTTTGTAAAAAAAAAAAAAATTATAAATTAAACTAACTACAAAAATTAACCTTTAGCTTAAAATTGGGGTTTTCCGAAAAATTTTAGATGAGGGGTGTTCAAAAAGTTTTGGCCTTATTTTTATTTACTTTTTCTAGTTTTTAAAAAATCGAAAAATTTATTCAGATCTCACCAAAAAAAAATTTACATAGTTAAAAATCGATATTTCTTCTAGAATTCGAAATACGCTTTTTTTTTTTAAAATTCTTTTTTGTTTTATTATTTATTACCATCCCCTTTTTCCTTTATTGTATCTTTCCGAGATAAGTCTTTTATAATAATTGTTCAATTCAAGTTTTTTAAAATTACCCCCCAAACAAAACCCTTTTTTTTTCCATAAATGTTCAGGACCCGAAGCTTGGGGAAAAAAATTTAAAAAATTACCCCTAGCTTTTTGGGGGTTTGGGTGTAAATTTTTTTTGGTTTTTCCCAAAATACGAACCCCCCACAACCCCAAATTATTTTTAACCCCCAAAATTTTTTTATTTTTGTTTGTTTTTTGTCCTTGGGATTTAATTAATTTTTTTAAGATTATTTAACAAGGTTCCTCCCCTGAAATCTGATTTTTTTATTGTCGAGCTATTTCTCAGAAATGTTATTAAAGTTGGGGAAACGAAAAATTTTTTCGGGGATTATTTTTCTCAAATTTTTTTTTTTTTATTTTTTTTAAAGACCTTTTTTTAAAAACTCTATTCTCTTTTTTTTTTATTTTTTTTAAAGATTAAATGAATGGGGCCCCTTGTCCAAAAATTTTTTAATCAAAATTTTTTAAATTTTTTCTTATAATTTGGATGAGTAATAACAATCCCTATTAATAAATTTTAATTACCCTTTTTAGGGACATGGGGGGCCCCCGAAAAAAAAAGATAGTACTCTACCTGAACATTCTTTTTTTAAAAACCAAACAAATGTTTTGTTGTCTATTTTTTTAATGTTTTAAAACTAAAAATTATGTTTTTAATTTCGTTTTCAATCGTAAAATTTTTTTTATTTTAACTATTAAACTTTTTTAAAACCTATAATTTTAATTCTTTGGGGCCACCAAATATGTCGCACAATCTATAAATTTCCAATCCCCAGTCCAAATTTATTAATTTTGATTTTCAAGATTTGCAAAAAAATTTACTTTTTCGATAAGGGGAACCCCTAGGTGTCCAAAACTTGCTTTTATAATGTCATTAATGTAAGTTGGGAGCAATAAAATTAACCTGGAAAAATTTTTTTTGGAATTAATTATGGGTATTGATAAAATTCCCTCTATTGCTCACACTTTCATTGCAAGATTATCGGAAATTTTTTTTGAATGTGAAACCACTCTAATGAAATTTGAATATTTTTCCGCAACCAATTTTTTACCCGTGTTTTCTGAAAGTTCAAAAATATTTTTACATTTTTTTTTTCCCCCCTAGGAATAAAATTTGAAAAAAATTTTTTGGTAAAAATTGGCATCGAAAAAGCGTGGTTTTAATCGTACAAATTCTCAAAAGGGTATTCCCTTTTTTTTTTTGGAACCTAACATTTGGAAAAGGGGGGTCGCGAACTTATGAGAATAATTTTTTAATTGAAATGTACCCTTTTTTTTTTCCATTTTTAAAGAATATTTTTTTTTCCTTTTTATTTTGGGGGAGGGGTTTTTTTTAGATAAATAGGTGAAAATTGTTTTAAGAAAATTCCATCTTTTCGTTAATATTTTTTGGTAGGGGCGACTGTTTACTTTTGGGCCCTTCACCCCTTGTAAAAAAAAATTCCGGATTATCTGGAAAAAAACCTCCTTGAAATTTAACATAAAATAAATTTTTTTTAGTTGAATTAAACTTAGTTTTGCCGGTAAAAATAGGAAATTTGGGGAACCAGATTGCGTAATTTTTTTTTTTTTTTTTTTCATTTAGAACTTTTTGGAATTTTCCCCTTCTAAAATCTTTGAAAACTGTGTAGCCAACTTTTTGTCATTCTTAAACGGCGGCCAAAATTTATTTCCCAAATTTGTAATAGATTATGAATTGGTGGAATTTATTTTTTCACCCAAATTAAAAAAAACCCTTTTTTTTCTTAGTACGGTTTTAGAGGATTAAATATGTTTTCTCAAAATTTATTGATATATACAATGTTTGTTTTATTTTGTTTACTAATTTTTGATTGTGGAATTCTTTTTTTTTAGGGAAAAAAAAAATTTTAATTTTGAATATTTCTCAATTTTTTGGGTTTTTTTTTTAATTCCCCAATTTTAAAAATTTGTTATTATGTTTTTTTGAGTCTTTTTTGAAAATGTAAGAAAAAAATGATGTTTAAAATTTTTTCCCATAGTGTACGGTTTTTGTTAGCCACATTTTTTGAAATTTAAAATTTCCGGGGTAAAAAATTAATTTTAAATCTATAAAAATCTCTGATTCAATTTTAAATTTGTTTTTAAATTGTACAGAATTTTCAACCCTTTTTTTCGATCTAAAGGATGAAAAAAAATTTTTTTCCACAAAAAAACGTAAAGGGTTTTTGGGTTAAGACATCAAAATTTTTACAAATTTTTTAAAAAAAAATTAACTTTGATCTAGCTTTATTATTTTTTTTAATTTTAAAAAATCCATTCTTTAACCCCAGTTTTTCTTTTCCCCCCCTGAAAATATAAAACTTAAAAAATTAAACGATGAATTTAAACGGAATATTATATAACGCTTTTTGGGCCCCGTAAAAAACAAGCAAAAAATTAAAAACCCAATCAAAAATCAATACCAATGTCGCTCTTGACAATAAAAAAAATTTTAAATTTTAAATTAAGGCCTTTTTTAACGAGCAAACGATATTATTTTATTTTTGAGAAAAAAATTCTTAATTTGAAATAATAATTATACAACGGTTTTTTCTTACTTGCTCCCCTTTGTGCCAAAAAAAATGATAATAAATAACGATAAAAAAAAATCTAAAATTTAAAAAAATCCGCAAAACATTTTTATAAGTTTTTTAGTTTAGTCATGTTTTAAAGGGGAAAAAAATTTACAATGAATTGGGGGCCTTTTAAAAAGTTCAACAAAAAGAACCCCAAATTAAAAAAGAAAAAATTCGTCCGGGATTTTTAAAATAATTTTAAAATTTTTAAAAAAACTTGGGTGACCTTATACATTACCCCAAGAACCCTTATCGTTATTTGACGAAAAACCCTCGATCTGAAGGAAATTTAAATTTCATCCTCTCCAATTTTTTTGATATTTGTTAACGAATTAAAAAATTTTTTTTAAAAATTTAAAAAAGGGTTCCAAAGTGTAGGGGGAAAAAAAATTAAAAAATTTAAATTTTAAATAATACTAAAAAAATTAAAACCCTTTTTTCTTACAATTCCCCCAAAAACTTGGGGGTACGATTCCCCTTTAATTGTTGTTGGCTTTTGTTTACTTGTGTTTTTTAGCTTTTTAAAAAAAAAAAAAAATGGGGGTTTAATCTCAAAAAAAAAACATTTACATAAGTCTAAAAAATTCGTATTCTTCTAGAAGTCGAAATAGCTTTTGTTAAGAAAATTTGGGTCTGGGGTTTTTATTTAAAAACCCTGCCTTTTTTCCTTGATTGTATCATTTCCGAGATAAGTCTTTTAAAAAAATTTAAAAAAAATAAAATTTTTTAAACCCCTTAAAAACCCAATCAAAAAAAGTTTTTTTTTCCATAATTTTTTAGGGGACCACAGAATTTTGGGGGGGAATAAAAATTTAAAAATTTTTTTCATATGCTCTTTTAGTCTATTTTTGGGGGAAATTTTTTGGGGGTTTTTCCCCCAAAATACAAAGCTTCAAAAAACCTTAAAATTAAATTTTTTGAAAAAATTTTTTTTTTTATCCCCCGTTTTTTTTTTTTTGGGGAAATTTAAAAATTTAAATTTTTTAAAATTTTTTAGCAACGGTATCCTACTTTAAATCTGATTTTTTTTTTGTCGATTTTTTTCTCAGAAATTTTTTAAAAGTAGGGAAAAGACGAAAAATTTTTTTTTGCTTTATCTTCTCCCAAAATTTTTTTTTTTCTATTGGGGGTTTAAAAGACTTTTTATGGGGGGCCCCCAAAGAAAAAAAAATTTATAGCGTATTGAATTTTTTAAAAGTTACAATAAACGACTACAATTTACGAGAAAAAAAAAATTTAAACGAACCATTTTTTCAGATTTAAACTTTTAAAAAAATAAAAAAACAAAACACTTGAAGGGTTTTAAAAAAAAAAATGTTCAGGTTGAGTATATCTTTTTTATCGATAAAACCCCCTTGTGCCATAATGGGGAGAAATTTTTTTAACTTTTTAAAAAGGGCATTGTTTTTTTTTCCCCCTCCCTTTTAAACTAAAAAAAATTTTTAAAAATGTGATTAAATTTTTTTTTAAAACCCCCTTTTTTCCCTTTATTTAATCTTTAAAGAAAAAAATAAGAGAAAAAAAATTTTTAAAAAATGGTCTTTTTTTTAAAAAATAGAAAAAAAAAAATTTCAGAAGATAATAGCAAAAAAAAATTTTTTGGGCTTTCCCAAACCCCTTTAAAAACTTTTTTGGGGGACAATAGCATCGCCCCAAAAAAAAAATCAGATTTTTGTTTTTGGGGAAAAACCCTTTTTCTAAATAATCTTAACAAAAAAATTTAAAATCCAAAAGGGGCAAAAACGGGGGATAACAAAAATAAAAAAGGGTTTTTCTAAAAAATTTTAATTTTTAAAAGGATTGTAAAACTTCGTATGGGGGAAAACCCCAAAAAAAAATTCCCCCACTAATTTAAAAAAAGCATATGAAAAATATTAAATTTTTTTTTCCCCCAAGCATTCTGTGGTCTCTAAACCCTTTTGGATAAAAACCTGCTTTTGTTTGGGGGAAAAAATTAAAAAACTTGATATTGAATCAAAAATTTTTATAAAGATTTATTGGGAAAATGAACACATAAAGGGGAAAAAAGGCAGGTATAAATTTTTAAAACCCCGGGGAAAAAACCAAAAGGGTTAACAACCCCTTTTTTTCGACATTCTAGAAAAAAAATTTAAATTTTTTTGATTTAAAAGTAAATTTTTAAATTTTTTTGGGGGGAAAGGCCCCCTTTTTTTTGGGGGTTTTTTTAAAAAAACCCCAAAACAACAGTCAAAAAACCCAAAAATTTTAACCCCCAAAAAAAAATTTTAAAAAACATGTCATCTCAAGTTTGGGGAAAAATTTGTAAGCCAAAGGGGGTTTAATTTTTTTGTAGTTATTTTAAAATTTTTTAAAATTTTTTAAAACTTTTTTTCACTTTTAAAATTGTAAAAACCTTTTTTTCAATTAAAAAAAATTCTTTAAATTCAGTTAACAAAAATCAAATAATTTGGGGGGGGGGATGAACCCCCCCCAGTTCCAGATCGAGGGACTTCGTCAAATAACGAAAGTGGGGTTTTTTTTGGGGGGAATTTAAAGTGTCACCCCAAGTTTTTTTTTAATAATTCTAAAAATTTTTGAATAACCCACGAAAAAAATTTTTCTTTTATTGGGTTCTTACTTTTTGAACTTTTTATGGTCCCCAATTCATTGTAAATATATTTTTTTTTTTTAATAGGGGGCCCCAAATATTACCCCTTTTTTTGACATGTATTGCGGGGGTTTTTTTAGAATTTTTTGTATTTATTTTTATCCCTTATTTTTTTTCCCCTATTTTTTTTTCGAAAAAAAAGGGCAAGTAAAAGCTCGAACGTTTTGTAAAATTTTTATTTTTAAAAATTTAAAAAATTTTTTCTCAATTTTAAAAAAATATGTATTGCTCGTTTTCACATGGCCTTAATTTAAAAATTTATCATTGTTTTTAAAAATTTTTAAAACGAGCTTTTGCATTGGGAAAGGGGATGTTTTTATTGGGGGGTTTAAAATTTTTTTTTGCTTTTACGCTGGCCTGAAAATGGTTATACCCAAAATTTTTCCCCCTTTAAAATTTTTCAATTTTTTTTTCAATTTTAAGTTCTTTTTTAATTAAAATTTTGGGGGGGGAAAAAACATTGGGGTTAAAGCAATGGATTGATTTAAAAATTTTTAAAAATTTAAAGCTAGATCAAAATTGAATTTTTTTTTAAAAAATTGGGGAAAAAAATTTTTTTTTTCTTACCTAACCACTTTACTTCGTATTGTAGGAATCAAAATTTTTTTTTCCCCCCAATTTTTTTCGAAAAAAAAAAAAATACTTGCTGTACAGTTCAAAAAACAAATTTTTTAAAAAATTTAAATCCGAAAAATTTTTTTAAAAAAAATTAATTTTTTACCTGGGGGAAACTTTACAAAATTTTAAATATTGGCTTTAAAAAAATGCCAGTACACTATGGAAAAAAAAAATTTTTAAAAAACATTTTTATCCATTTGACATGTTTCATAACAAACCCCCCCTAACAAACATAATAACAAATTTAATTTGGGGGAATTTAAAAAAAAAACAAGGGGGGGAAAATCTGAAAATATCAAACCCCATTTTTAAAAAAAGTTATTCCATCAAAAAAAAGACATTTTCCCCCAAACAAAAAATTTTTTTAAAAAAAAAAATTTTAAAAAAAAACATTGTCATATATCCTAAAAATTCAGAGACCCAAAAAAATTTCCTCAACCTACTAAAAAAAAAGGGGTTTTTTTTTTTACTGACAAATAATTTTCCAACCCCAAAAACACAATCTATTAAAATTTGGGGAAATTTTAAAATTTTTCCTGCCGTTTAAAATGGGGGAAAAAAAAGGCCATAAGAGTTTATCAAAGATATTTTTAAAAGGGGTTCCCCCTAGTTTTTAACATGGGGAAAAATTTTTAAAAAAATTGTAAAAAACGGTTCCACAACTTTTTCCCCTTTTTTTTTTTCGGGGGAAAAAAAATTTAATTCAACTCATGAAGATTTGATTAGTATGTATAAATATACAAATAGGTTTTGCCATGATAATCCGGATATTCTTTTTACAAGGGCTGATAAGGGGCAACGTAACAGTCGCGATGACAAAAGAATATTACACGAATAAGATGGAAGGTTTACTTGAAGACAATAGCACCTATTCTATCATAAAAAAGAACCCATCCTCCAAAATAGAAAAGGAACTAAACGATATTCTTAAGAAATGGCAAAAAAAAGGGTACATTTCTAATAAAGAATATTACTCACTACGTTCCAGCGACTCCCTTCTTCCAAAATGTTATGGTCTCCCAAAAATACACAAGGAGAATACTCCATTTAGAGTAATTGTGTCATCGATTAATACCACGCTTTACTCGATAGCCACATTTTTACATAAAATCATTTCAAATAGTATTCCTACGGGAAAAAGTAATGTAAATAATAGTTTTGAACTTTACAGCAAGCTAGCGGGTAAGAAAATTGGTGCGGAAGATATTCTAATATCATTAGACGTGGTTTCACTATTCACTAACATTCCGATAGATCTTGCAATAGAAAGTGTGAGCAATAGATGGAATTATATCAATACACATACATTAATTCCAAAAAATGAATTCATTTCCATGGTTAAATTTATATTGTCGTCAACATACTTCACATTCAATGACATTGTATACAAGCAAGTTTATGGCACACCTATGGGTTCCCCGTTATCGCCAATAATTGCTAATATTGTTATGCAAGATCTTGAAGAATCAATAATTAATGAATTGGACATCGGTATTGGAATATATTATAGATATGTAGACGACATTATTATGGTGGCACCAAAGAATAAAATTGATAGCGTATTGAATAAGTTTAATAGTTACAATCAACGACTACAATTTACGATTGAATACGAAATTAATAGAAGCATAAATTTTCTAGATTTAAACATTAAAATAATAGACAACATCATACACTTAGATTGGTTTCAAAAAAAGACATGTTCAGGTAGAGTACTATCTTTTTTATCGAGTCACCCTATGTGCCATAAAATAGGAGTAATTTATAATCTTATTAATAGAGCATTGTTATTATCTCATCCCATATATCATAAGAAAAATTTAGAACTGTGTATTAAAATATTATTGGACAACGGTTACCCTATTCATTTAATCTTTAAAGAAATAAATAAGAGAATAAGAGTTTTAAACAATGGTCAGTTTAACAACAATAGAAAAAAAGAAATTGCAGAAGATAATAGCAAGAAAAAATTTTTCGTCATTCCATACATTAATAACATTTCTGAGACAATAGCATCGACAATAAAAAAATCAGATTTCAGAGTAGGATACCGTTGTCTAAATAATCTTAACAAATTAATTAAAGTCCACAAGGACAAAAACGTGCATAACAATAATAATAATGTTGTCTACAAAATTAATTGTAAGGATTGTGAAGCTTCGTATGTTGGGCAAACCAAAAGAAAATTACACACTAGACTAAAAGAGCATATGAATAATATTAAATTTGATTCCTCCAAGCATTCTGTGGTCTCTGAACATATTATGGATAAAAAACATGCTTTTGATTGGGATAACGTTAAAATACTTGATATTGAATCTAATTATTATAAAAGACTTATCTCGGAAATGATACACATCAAGGAACAAAGGCATGGTATAAATAATAACACAGACACCGAATTGCTTAACAACGCGTATTTCGACATTCTAGAAGAAATATCGAATTTTTAGACTTATGTAAATGTTTATTTTGTGAGATCTGACACCTATTTATTCGACTTTTTAAAAGACTAGACAACAGTCAAGTACTAACAATAAGGCCAACAACAATTAGAAGCATCGTCATCTCAAGTTATTCGGAACAATTTGTAAGCATAAAGGTTCAATATTTTAGTAGTTAGTTTAATTTATAATTTTTAATCTTTTTTTCACATACACATTAGTGGAATCCTATTTTACAATTGAATAAATTCTTTAAATTCAGTTAACAAATATCAAATAATTTGGAGAGGATGAACATAATCATTGCCAGATCGAGGGACTTTCGTCAAATAACGATAAGTGGTTCATTTGGAGTAATGTATAAGTGTCACTCCAAGTTTTTATTAATAATTCTAAAATATTTTATGAATAACCGGACGAATCATTCTGCTTCTAATTGGGTTCTTACTTTGTTGAACTATTTTAATGGTCTCAATTCATTGTAAATATATTTTGCGTTTTAACTATGACTCAACTATATAACTTATATTGACTATGTATTGCGGATTTTTTATTAGAATTTTATGTATTTATTTATTATCGTTATTTATTATCACTATTTTTTTGCGCACTGAAGAGGAGCAAGTAGAGCTCGAAACGTTTGTATAATTATTATTTCAAATTAAGAATTTTCTTCTCAATAATAAAATAATATCGTATTGCTCGTTACACATGGCCTTAATTTAATAATTTATCATTGTTTTTATTGTCATACGAGCTTGAGCATTGGTATGTGATGTTTTGATTAGGTATTAATTTTGCATTGCTTTTTACGCTGGCCTGAAAATGCGTTATACTAATATTCCGTTTAAATTTCATCGTTTTAATTTTAAGTTCTTATATAATTCATTTGGGGGAGAAATAACATGGAGGTTAAAGCAATGGATTGATTTAAATTATCAAATAATCAAAGCTAGATCAAAGTTGAATTTTTTAAAACATTGTAAAAATTTTGATGTCTTACCTAACCACTTGACGTCGTATTGTAGGAATCAATTTTGTTTGCATCACTTTAGATCGAAAAAAAGGCTTGATAGCTTGCTGTACAGATTCAAAAAACAAATTTTAAATATTGAAATCAGAGATTTATATAGATTAATTAATTTATTACATGGTAAACTTTACAATATTTCAAGATATGTGGCTAACAAACTGCCAGTACACATATGGAACGAAATTTTAAGACATCATTTCATCTCATTTGACATGTTTCATAACAGACTACATAACAAACATAATAACAAATTTAATTGGCTAATTAAAAAGAAACAAGACGAATATCTGAGAAATATCAAACCGATTAAACTTAGTTATTCCATCAACAAAATAGACATTCCACAATCAACAATTTCAGTAAACAATAATATAAACAAAGACATTGTCATATATCCTAATAAATTCAGAGACAAACATATTAATCCTCTAACCAGTACTAACGAAAAATGGTTTATTAATTTGACTGACACAATAATTCCTACCAATGTCACTAATCTATTACAATTTGGAAGTAAATTCGGCCTGCCGTTTAAGAATGACAAAAAGTTGGCCATACACGAGTTTATCAAAGATATAGAAGGGGATTCCACTAGTTCTAACATGAAAAATTTAAATACATTACGTAACAATCTGGTTCCACAACTTTCCTATTTTTTACACGGCAAAACTAAGTTTAATTCAACTCATGAAGATTTGATTAGTATGTATAAATATACAAGGAGGTTTTGCCATGATAATCCGGATATTCTTTTTACAAGGGCTGATAAGGGCAACGTAACAGTCGCGATGACAAAAGAATATTACACGAATAAGATGGAAGGTTTACTTGAAGACAATAGCACCTATTCTATCATAAAAAAGAACCCATCCTCCAAAATAGAAAAGGAACTAAACGATATTCTTAAGAAATGGCAAAAAAAAGGGTACATTTCTAATAAAGAATATTACTCACTACGTTCCAGCGACTCCCTTCTTCCAAAATGTTATGGTCTCCCAAAAATACACAAGGAGAATACTCCATTTAGAGTAATTGTGTCATCGATTAATACCACGCTTTACTCGATAGCCACATTTTTACATAAAATCATTTCAAATAGTATTCCTACGGGAAAAAGTAATGTAAATAATAGTTTTGAACTTTACAGCAAGCTAGCGGGTAAGAAAATTGGTGCGGAAGATATTCTAATATCATTAGACGTGGTTTCACTATTCACTAACATTCCGATAGATCTTGCAATAGAAAGTGTGAGCAATAGATGGAATTATATCAATACACATACATTAATTCCAAAAAATGAATTCATTTCCATGGTTAAATTTATATTGTCGTCAACATACTTCACATTCAATGACATTGTATACAAGCAAGTTTATGGCACACCTATGGGTTCCCCGTTATCGCCAATAATTGCTAATATTGTTATGCAAGATCTTGAAGAATCAATAATTAATGAATTGGACATCGGTATTGGAATATATTATAGATATGTAGACGACATTATTATGGTGGCACCAAAGAATAAAATTGATAGCGTATTGAATAAGTTTAATAGTTACAATCAACGACTACAATTTACGATTGAATACGAAATTAATAGAAGCATAAATTTTCTAGATTTAAACATTAAAATAATAGACAACATCATACACTTAGATTGGTTTCAAAAAAAGACATGTTCAGGTAGAGTACTATCTTTTTTATCGAGTCACCCTATGTGCCATAAAATAGGAGTAATTTATAATCTTATTAATAGAGCATTGTTATTATCTCATCCCATATATCATAAGAAAAATTTAGAACTGTGTATTAAAATATTATTGGACAACGGTTACCCTATTCATTTAATCTTTAAAGAAATAAATAAGAGAATAAGAGTTTTAAACAATGGTCAGTTTAACAACAATAGAAAAAAAGAAATTGCAGAAGATAATAGCAAGAAAAAATTTTTCGTCATTCCATACATTAATAACATTTCTGAGACAATAGCATCGACAATAAAAAAATCAGATTTCAGAGTAGGATACCGTTGTCTAAATAATCTTAACAAATTAATTAAAGTCCACAAGGACAAAAACGTGCATAACAATAATAATAATGTTGTCTACAAAATTAATTGTAAGGATTGTGAAGCTTCGTATGTTGGGCAAACCAAAAGAAAATTACACACTAGACTAAAAGAGCATATGAATAATATTAAATTTGATTCCTCCAAGCATTCTGTGGTCTCTGAACATATTATGGATAAAAAACATGCTTTTGATTGGGATAACGTTAAAATACTTGATATTGAATCTAATTATTATAAAAGACTTATCTCGGAAATGATACACATCAAGGAACAAAGGCATGGTATAAATAATAACACAGACACCGAATTGCTTAACAACGCGTATTTCGACATTCTAGAAGAAATATCGAATTTTTAGACTTATGTAAATGTTTATTTTGTGAGATCTGACACCTATTTATTCGACTTTTTAAAAGACTAGACAACAGTCAAGTACTAACAATAAGGCCAACAACAATTAGAAGCATCGTCATCTCAAGTTATTCGGAACAATTTGTAAGCATAAAGGTTCAATATTTTAGTAGTTAGTTTAATTTATAATTTTTAATCTTTTTTTCACATACACATTAGTGGAATCCTATTTTACAATTGAATAAATTCTTTAAATTCAGTTAACAAATATCAAATAATTTGGAGAGGATGAACATAATCATTGCCAGATCGAGGGACTTTCGTCAAATAACGATAAGTGGTTCATTTGGAGTAATGTATAAGTGTCACTCCAAGTTTTTATTAATAATTCTAATATATTTTATGAATAACCGGACGAATCATTCTGCTTCTAATTGGGTTCTTACTTTGTTGAACTATTTTAATGGTCTCAATTCATTGTAAATATATTTTGCGTTTTAACTATGACTCAACTATATAACTTATATTGACTATGTATTGCGGATTTTTTATTAGAATTTTATGTATTTATTTATTATCGTTATGTATTATCAGTATTTTTTTGCGCACTGAAGAGGAGCAAGTAGAGCTCGAAACGTTTGTATAATTATTATTTCAAATTAAGAATTTTCTTCTCAATAATAAAATAATATCGTATTGCTTGTTACACATGGCCTTAATTTAATAATTTATAATAATTTTTAACAATAATGAAAAATTTGCTAACGTCACTCCAGCCAAATCAAGCATTTCTCTATCAGTTTTTATACTTTTTAGACCATGAAAACCATTTTCACATTTTAATAAACCAGATGTTCCAACACATTTATCTACATATGAAACTTGATTTCCACAACTTTTTTCAGCCATTTTTTTTCTATTGTATATTATTTTTGGCTCTTCTGGACAACATTTTTGTGTTTCTACAGAACACTTTGTACTATCATTATAAATATATCGATTGCATATAAATACATGCATGCTTGATCTTTCAGAGTCTAATTTTTCACACATAATTTGTACTTGACATTCTTGATCAAGTGTCCGAGATCCAAGAATATTATTTTCATTTTCTTCTAAAGAATCTTGCTGAATTAAAAGATTACAATCTTCTTCCTTTTTAAATTCAATATTTTTCTTCTTTTTAATCAAATCTTCTTTATCAAACTCTTTAGATGATCTTTTTAAAAAACGTTGATATCGCCCAAGAGCAACATTGTCTGAAGTATATTTTTTTTTATAAATACTTGGGAAAATAGTGGGATTGTAGCTGGGACTACGAGGGTCTTCTGACTTTTTATTTCCAATAAAATGGTCACTGCATATGCGCGACCTATTATGTGGCTTCCAATCTGATCCATTGGGTCTAGGAAATGAAATTATTAAAATAAATAAATAAGCTTTATTTGTGCATATTTTTGAATTTTTAGTCACTAATTAATTATATTTACCTTAATTTTTTTATAGCTCTTAACCATATTTCACGTCTTTGTACTTTATGTGGATAATGTACATTAGATGTTGGAAAACAATAAAATGATTTATCTGGAGTATCACAAGAATTATTTTTGCAATTTAATACACAACAATATAATTTTGCTTTTTTTTTCATTGTTTATTTTCCATTTTTCTAATTTATTAAAAGATTAGTGTGTTTTAACAGCTTATTCAGGCTAACTTTCCAAAATAGCCACTATGAACGCTTAAATCGTTTCGCGAATCCCCTCTACATTCATGCACAAAGCGAATTACAGACTTATGTTATTACTATTATTAACACTACTATATTACAAAATTTTACACAAAAAAATATCTCCTAATATGCGTATAAAATATTTGTACAAAATGCGGAAGAAAATACAGGAGAAAAAGAATATTATATTTTTATAATAAATATCTATACGGGTATGAATATCTGTTATTGATAAATCTACGTTTCACTAATACCGGTGCGCATATTTTTGTTTCGTCCCGCGTTACAATTTCATGAAACGCAGTACGACGAATGGCGTTGAAACGCAGATTTATCGTTGTCTCATCTTCTTCTTCGTTATCCTCGTTTTCTCGTGTTTTTTCTCTCGCTAATATCAATTTTTTAATGCTATTAAAATTAACACGCCGTGAGTTCTCGTAATTGAGAGTTATACCTTTAACTTTGCAAGTTTTGTTTATAACTCCGTCGGGTGTTCGCACAATGTAGGCGTAAAATTTCGGACCGCCGGACACGAATTCCTCGATGTAACTACCGCACCCGTAGCTCTCGAGTTCATCGGTCATGTTGCCTAGAAAATTACCGGTACAAGGTTCATATTCATCCGGTTCGCCAGTGCTCACATAAATGCAAGAATCGGTATCGTAATATAATACACGACGGTCTAAGCGCTCTAGATAATCATATAATTTTAGCCGCGTTTGTGCAGTCGTGTATGCGGCTATCACGACATTAGTTATCGGTGGGGGTACGACGACCTCGTGTCTCAACCGCCACGAAACATACATTGCCTCGTCGTTTATTGGCAATATATCGGTTATCTCGTGCTCGGGACTTGTTAATAATAACATAAAACGCCGATGTGATTTAACAATTTCAGTATTTGGCAAATTGGATTGTTGGCCAAATTTTCCCCAAAACGAATTTAAGCAAAGCTTAGCAACCGAGCGTAAACCGGGATTTTGCGAAATGTTACGCTTATCGAGAACAATACCTTCGGTTTTCTCGTACTAGCGCAGGTATTGCTCTTTAGCATCATCGTCTGCGCATTCACTCGGCCATTCGCTTGCCTCCTGTTTAAGTTGTAAAAATGAGTTTATATATTTGGCGAACAATCCACCCTGCCGTGTTTCGCGATTATATTGACTAATTTTATATTGCCAAATTTCATTTACTTTAGTCACAAGATAACCTTTTTTGACGGCCTTGCGTAATTCGCAGCTCACCCACGTACCATCGAATTCGCGTTCGTTAGGCTCGTGCGTACACTCCGTTTGCGAAAATGTTTCACAACAACTACGACACAGTGCGAATAATAATTTTCCGTGCGCGCGATATAGGAGTACCGGATGAAATAAATCGCGCAGAGGAAGTATCGTACAGCGTACGAGACCTTCGACGATGTCAAAATTATAATTCGGAGCCGTACCGATTAAAGTTGAACATTCATCGCCGATATAAATGTTGGGATGACCGATAGGGAAAGCACCCGTCTTCAATACATACGGGTATAACAAACATACGTCTACGTAGCGTATTTTCTCCGCACCTGTGATTTTGCAAAGAGTCGCGATATTTCCCGTGCGTCCACCGAAAAATGCGTCGCGAGAATCGAGCGGTGCTGTTTTCACCATCGGATGACTCTCGAGAAATTCGCGCATCTCACGATTATCCCGCATTTCTCGATCAAAGCTACACTCCCACTTTTCCGTCAGCGTGTACCCCTGCTGCCGAAGTCGCCACGAGATTGCGAGAGTTCGCTCGTATCGCGAGTCAATTGTATCTCTACGTTCCTCAGCCGACGAAAGCGGTCTATTGCGATTTATCGAAAAGCACGACGTACATCCGTGCCAAAAGCAACCGTGGAATTGCAACACGTAACGCGACGTTACTCCCGTTTCCGATGTTTCTTTATAATAACCATCGACAAGTGTGCCGTCGATCGTACGGTATTCATCGCACGCCCTGCGTGGTTTATAGGATGACCGAGCTCGCACTTCTTCCATACCAATCACTGTAGAGCTTTGCGCGAATGTATCCCTTATAGAAAAGTATTACTGAAAGTACTAAAAAGTATTCAGTAATAAATTATTGCGAATACTGGCAGTATTATTTTGGCGGAGTATTGCCAGTACTTGAGAAGTGTAGAGTAATATCGAATTACTGGCCAATATTTCATTAATACTCTATATTTCTAAAGTACTGGCAGTGCTCCCCAGAAATAATACTGCTAGTATTTATAGTAATTTATTAATATTATTTAATACATAAAACACATTGTTTCAATTTATTACTATATTTTATTATATAATATATAAATGAATTACATATTTGAAAGCAAAATGTTACATTTCGAAACCGTACAAGTATAATTAATCCAAATCCAAGACAATTAAAATTGATATAAAGAATGTAAAATTGAAAGTAAAATGTTATATTTTAGAACGTTACAAAAATATATCCAAATAAGACAATTAAAAATAGAAAAAATAAAATTGAAAGTTAAATATTACATTTCAGAACGTTATAAGTATAAATAATCCAAATCTCGTTTATTAAGACAATTAAAATTAGAAAATATAAAATTAAAGAAAATATAAGAATATATTGATATATTTTTTACTATTTGTAGGTCACGCTCTTATGCAGAATCTTCCATTTTTTTATCTTGCTGTTATTGAATAACTGCAGGTCCCATTGATATTTGTTTATTTTTGTTACGCCATATATTTGATTTATTATTTAATTTACTTTTCATTGCTTTAAAAATTTCTGCTATTGCAGCCTTGTTTAATGGCCCTTCTGTAGGACAATCAAATTCCTTTAGAATGTATTCTGTGGAAATTAAAAATAATTTTTACTAAACAAAAAGTGCTTTTTGAGAATAAGAGAATATTAAAATTTTTACTTGTAACAATTAGTATATAGCAATATCTTACCCATCACTGCGTTTTTCACAGGAGGATTCAGCTCTGGCTTGGCCTTCACATCTTCTGCATGGAGTTTAGTTTTTCCTCGAGAGAAATTGCTCATTATTCCAGTCATACTATAATTGGCCATTTCCTCATCTGTGAAAACTAGATCCATCACAGAAGCTGTGAATAAAGATAGTTTACTGCGACTGAGTCTTTTTCATTGTTCGGTCTGTACTTGTCTTCCCGCAAAATCTGTGAGATCTTCCTATAAAATAGAAATAAAGAAAATATATTAAAAAGATATATATATTTTACTAAATGTATATACATATTTAAAGACATAAAATAGACGTAAAATAACATTTTATCTATATCTAATGTCTTTGATATATATGTACATATTTAAAAAAGATCTATTCAAATTTCATGATAAAATTATCATGTGTCACGAAATAAATATTGCTACTTACTATAGTAATTGATGGTTTAGCCTGAAACTTCTCTGGTTGCTCTATATGAGCAATACTTAATAATATCTGCTGCTGTGAATTCTGGAAAATAAAGTACAATAATTGGTCAAGCTTTTTATAATCATTTATCTAAGACCATGGAATTTGTCTAAAATCATGGAAAATATCTCAATAATCTCAGTTATGTTGATATATTGTTTACTCTTCAAGTTCTTCAAAAAAATCCTATGTGGTATATCAAGCTTTTTTCTGTTTCTGAGTTTGCAGTCAAGTTATATTACCACAAAGATATAGTAGTAGGAATATAGGTATATGTATAATAAGACAATAACAACTAACATACAAGAAAAATGAAGACTATTTCGGTATATTTTGTGCTTAATAAAATAAAAGTATCCAATATGGTGTTAATAATAGAATCTATCAATAATGATAAAAAACTTTATTACTATATAGCAAGCATTAGGAAAATTTTACTCGATTGTGTTTATCGGTCCAATATTAAAGAATGTAACAAAAAATAAAATTTATCGGTTCATTATTGCCTTATATTGTATTAAATTTATTTAGCATTCTCAGTGGCAAAAACAAAATCCTGGTAACTCAAGGAAAATTTTACTCGATTGTGTTTATCGGTCCAATATTAAAGAATGTAACAAAAAATAAAATTTATCGGTTCATTATTGCCTTATATTGTATTAAATTTATTTAGCATTCTCAGTGGCAAAAACAAAATCCTGGTAACTCATTCCTTATTTAAATTATTCTAGCTTTACTGTAAACTTTTTAAAATGAAAATTAGTGTGTTTCTTTCATTATTCCTTAAAAAGTTTTAAATATATTAAATTATTAACACTTTATAAAGATTTTGTTGTACTTACTAGCCAGATTATAATCTTGCTAAAGTTTAATCATCTATGTCAGGAATTACATAATAAATTTATATTTAATATTACTTTATATTTTAACATACACATATACATACATGCACATATGTACATAAATACAAAAGAAAAAGCAAATAAAGTTTATCATTGTATGAAAAGATTTACGTTACCTCACTTTGTGTTTCAACAATCTCCGAAGTACTTCCAGCATTGTGACTAATATTATTTTCCTTCTGTTCATCTTTATTTAAATAACTTAGTTTAATATTATTATTATTATTATTAATGTTATCACTATTCTTGTTTTTGTTACTGCTTTGATCAGCTTTAATACGTAGAGAATCAATGTTCCTGCGTAATTTATCCATGTCTTTAAATAAAGTAGATGACATGGCAGTCATTTTATGTAAATCTAGAATCAGATACCAAAAGAATGGAAAGTAAGATCAACAGCTACAGCAGATATTTACATCTCACTAGGCACATCTTACCTTCGTTAATAGCTCTTAATGCTCGTAATCTGGCATTATCTTCCCTTAGCTTTTTGTTTTCTATTTGTAAAGTATTTATTAAATCGATTAGTTTGGTTTTACTCCATTTAAACATAGAACCGTCTTCGTCATTCTCCTTCTCCTCTTCATTATTTATTAAATCAATCTGGAAATAAATACAAATCCTAAAGTAAGAGACATATGAAATTTATTTCACTTTTCTTGAAAAAAAGCAAGAATAAAGTAAGAATGCATATATGATTTTAATGCACATCTAATTTTAAATATTAAAAGCTTTGCATAGGCAAAAGATAAAATATTTTTTTTTCAAACATACAAGACAATATTAAATTTACCCGAGATGATTTTTTTATAAAATCTCTTGATAAGTTTTCTATTGGCGACTGTAAACTATGACTTTTTCCAATACTTGATGTTTCAGTCTTCTTCCGCTTTTTTAATGATTTATTAGGCTCCTGTTAAAAAATTAAACAGAGAATAAATTTCATGTTAAACTTACAAATTAACAAATCTTATACTTAAATCAAATAAAAAAGAAAGCAGCATTACCTTTACGATAACACAACAAGCTGTACAGTTTCAAACATAAATAATTAAAAAAGAGATTATAATTATTATTAGACATACTAATTGCAGATACTGACACTGTCGTCTTCTGATGAGTTAAAATCAAGCGTGTGGCTTTGATTAGATGAGCCTGATGGCTTATGGCAAAGTTTCCGTCTCTCTTCTCGAGAAGGATTAGGCACGCCAAAAAGTTCAATATTTTTGACGTGTTGGCACATATCAGTAAATACTAAAAATTTTGAAATTTATTTTATGCTTAAATATATATTTATAAAATTTAGGGGAGAGTTGTCGGCGGTTTTGTCAAACAAAAACTTAAAGCAAAGTTGAGAACGTTATTTATTATTATTTATTACGTATTAGTCTGAAGTCCGCGTTTGCATTAACGTAGCTTAAACTCAGTTAACTTACTTTAATATCATATACTTTTTACAATAAAATTTATGATAGTATGATTTTGAAGACGATAAATTTTAGAAAAACGTGTATTATCTAACATTTGAAATAATTGCATATATACACACATATATACATACGGGAGTACACACATCCCGTTTGACTACGTTGCGATTGATCACAGCCACCGATCACAGCGTGGTTAAAAGATCTCCCTCCCCTTCCCCACTTACACATATACATGTACACACAATGACATGAAAAATATTCTATAATATATAAACCTTGTTTTATGTAATAAACTTTTAATCAATAAATCTTCTTTTATGAAAATCTTAAAATTCAGTACAAATTTCATAAATTATATATAATCATACATTAATTATATATAATTATCAACGACAAAAATTTTTGAAGAATTAACAATTAATTGTATTTCATATTTCAAGATGTTTGCACAAGAAAAGATAACCTGTTAAATTCTTGTGTATATATGTATTACTCATTTCTCATTTATTTCATATTTTTGTCATTAAATGTAATGTCATATTAAGTAAAATTATAAAATATTGACGAGATATACTATTTAGGCAATCGGTATACATTTAGCAACTCTCTTCTATGCTTAGAACATATAAACTGGAAGAGCATAACCTATCTGGTGTACGTAGCAAAAGTCCTCAACACCTATTTATTATTGTTAGTACGAAATAAATGCATTTACACAAGAGGATAATATACTCATATATTTACATATATTCTAGCTCATCACACATGCACACATGCGCTATGCCCCTTCCAGTATATACATGTTCTAAGCTTCTATGTTAAATTATGTTAAAATCATTACTTACTTCCCAAAGATCGCACTCTTACAACCAAGTCCTCCCAAGTAATATTTTTCTTCTTAATCATTTTTTCCATCATTTTGGCACATTTTATGTCCTCTGCTACGGGCCATCGAATAATCACCTCCGAGTTTAGGAGGTGACTCAAATCTGATTCTGTATTTTCCTTTTTTAACCACGCTTGAAAGCCCACTTGAACAGGTTTATGTCTCTCATTAATAAACTGCACGACGAGACACTTCTCATCTGACAATTTTGTTTCCACAGCACTTTTTATATTAGACATGATTACTGCACTTATTCACTCTTCAAATTTCCACGATGCGTATATATCAACCGGTAAAAATACCACAATTGATGCAGATATTGTAAAACAGCGTGGCTTGACAATAGAAATATCGCAATATCGCGATACCAGTATAACGCATCACACGCGGTCACGCAGATGATAATCCTGTGGCGGCAATTGTTTTTTCACTTACAAGAAAATTCATGTCCGCGCATGGATACTGAAGAAAGCGTGGCGCGCTATGCAGTACCGTATACGTAAAATAAACGGCACACTCGGGCCCTATGGGCCAATGCTCTGACGCCACTTGTTAGCATTAGCAAGCTATACGAGCCTGAACGAGTCAATTTCAACGTAATTCAAAATTATTAATTAATAGTTGCTTTTATATTAAAAGAAATGTCACGCCGAGGTCCATACAAACAATACCTTCAAGATTTAAATATTCCTATCCCCGACACAACTCTTCGTCGTCGACAAGTTATTCAACGTAATGAGGTTAATAAACATTATAAATTTTCTTAAGTTAAAATTGACTACTAAATTCTTTATCAATGCGTTGATGAATGATTGATGTTGGTTATTATTTGATATTTTTATTTCTTTTTATTTTATTATAATTGGTTTTATATCATTTAGAAACTGGTCGCCTAAAATATATAATGGATAGATTTTCTCAATCATATCATTTTTAAAAATATTGAATTCATCAGTTAAAGTAATTGAAAACATAAGGAATCAATAGTTATTTTATTAAAATTTATCGAGAAAAAGAATAAAATATTTTAACGATATATTAATAAGTCATAAATATTAATGAAAAAATAAGGACGTCGAAATAAAACTAGCTTAAATTTACTTTTACAATTTTGAAATATTAACAATTTGAAATAAAATATTTCTATTTATCAATTATTTATATCAATTATATATTAGTTTTATACTATTATCATTTATGAGTCTTATATTAATATCATTTATTATAATAAAATAGGTGATTTTGTAGGATTAGGATATAAAATAGGTATCAGCATTGATTAAATTTGTATAACTACAAATTAATGTAATACAGAATAAACGAAAAACATTCTTCAATAAACTTTTTTTTAATTTAACAATTTAAAATAAAATTGTATAATGATGTTATATTATCAGTTGTAGAAATTGAAAAGAAATTTTAAATAATTATATTTAAAAAAACTTATTTTCAGCATGCACTATCGGATAACATTGATGAACTTATGGACTGGGATCCTAGTGAAAGATATTTTGACAGTAGGGAGAATTCAGAATGCTCTTTTAACAATGAAGATGAATTCGAACAGCAGAGCCTTGAACAAAGTGAAGAAAGATTGTATTTCACAATGCAAGAAAGTGATGATGACAGTAAGGAAGGAATAAGCCTACATAATAGTGATTACATTGACACTGATTCAGAAGATAGTAGCATTTCTGATAATGATGGCACTGTCTTCGAAGACTTTGTAGATGATGAAGACATATTTCAAACAGAAAATTTTGAACATATCAATTCAGATAGGAAACCCTTATATGAGGGTTGTGACATTACAAGAGAGGAAAGTGAATTATTAATTATGACCTATGCTATGCGTTTTGGACTGTCTGATATTGCCCTTCAATCTCTTATAAATCTCATAGATTGTCATCTTCCAAGACAGGAACATAAATCATTACATTTACTCATTCAAAAATTTCCTAAGCCACCTAATATAATAACACATTTCTTTTGCTCTGGTTGCAAGAGTTTAGTTAATTTCTTGGAAACAAATAAAGTAATTTGCAGTTGTGGACTGATATGTGTAATGGATGATTTAAAGTCGCAGCAATGCTTTTTTATTCAAATTCCATTACAAGATCAATTGATTCGGCTACTTCAAAATGATCGTATACATTCCATGTTTCAAGAAGGATTTATAAGTGGTCAAAGCGATGTTCACAGTGGCGAAGTATATAAAAGATTAATACAAGATGGTATTATTTCAGAAAAAGATCTCACATTACAGTGGAATACTGATGGAGTACAAATTTTTAAATCATCTAAAGTAAGTTTATGGCCTATCCAGGTAGCTGTAAATAATTTGCCTTTTCAAGCTCGTAAAGAAAATGTTTTACTCTGCGGATTATGGTATGGATCTAAACCTGACATGAATATATTCTTGAAACCATTTGTTGAGGAACTAAGTATGCTACATAATGAAGGATTAGAGTATGTCGTTCCAGGCTCTGAAGACAAAGCTAAAGTAAAAGTTCACACTCTCATAGCCTCAGTTGATTCTCAAGCAAGACCATTGCTTCAGAAATTAAAAACATTTCGAGGTAAACAAGGCTGTTCTTTTTGTCTGAATGAAGGAGAGGAGTGTGAAGTTGGTCGTGGAAGAGCAAGGATTTATCGTGGTGATATAGGACAATTACGAACTCACGAACAACAAGTGCAAGATACCAAAACTGTCATGCAAACTGGAAAGGTTAAAAATGGAATAAAGGATGCATCTGTCCTTCTTCTGCTTCCCTTATTTAATATAATAACATTTTTTGTGCCTGATTACATGCATTGTATTTTACTTGGTGTTGTAAAAACTATGGTGGAGTGGTGGAAAAATGGAGAAAATAAGAAGGAACCTTTCTATATCAGATCAGACATTAAGCTAAAACAAATTGATGCCATCCTTTGTTCTATTAAGCCACCAAGTGAAATTACTAGAACTCCTCGGTCCATTACAGAATGTAAACTATGGAAAGCTTCTGAATGAAAAAACTTTTTATTATATTACTCTTTGCCGTGTTTACATAAAGTAGAAATGCCAAGAAAATATATCGAGCATTGGTTTCTTCTTGTATGTAGTGTACATATTTTTCTACGTGAAAAAATTTCATTAGAGGATTTCTCTATTGCAGAAAGGTGTATACGACAGTTTGTTTTAAATATAGAAGACGTATACAATGCACCTCAACTTATGAAATTTAATATTCATTTACTTCTCCACATTCCTAAAAGTGTAAAACAGTTTGGAGCTCTGTGGGCTGTATCTTGTTTTCCATATGAACATTATAATGGTACATTAGCCAAGATGTTTCGGAGTTCTCAAGCAGTACCCCTGCAAATTTGTAAATTTTATTTAAGACTTCAATCTCTTAAAGAAAAGGGTGCAGAACTTTTCTTGTCAAATAATAATGCATTATTTGCCAAACCTTTGTACGAAGCATTGACTTTTCGAAAGCTTACATCTAATAACTGCGTAGCATATGGTGAGCATATACGATTATTTGGTAAGCCTGATTATATTACGCTAACATTAACTCAAAAAGTTGCTGTGGAAAACTTTTTAAAGGAAAACATACAAAATCAGCAAATTTACTTGTTTCGTAGATTTATTTACAAAAATATTCTGTTTCATGTGAAAGGATACGAACGCATGAAAAGACGCATTAATAATATTGTTTATTTACAAAATAAAACAGTAATCTCCATATCACATGTACTTATAGTTAAGACTCTTCAATCTAATCAGATGAAATGCATTTTATTAGGTATGCGTCTTCACTTAATAAATGATATTGTTTGTCAAAATCGCTCAATCAATGTCTCTTCTAACATTTTCTGTAGCATTATGGAAATGACTCCTGAATATATGGCTATTTTTCCCCAAATGATACAGTGCAAATGCGTTGTAACACCATATGATAGCAAATTATGCGTATATCCTCTAATTAATTCTTTAGAAAGAGACTAAGATAGATACACTTCATAAAATTCCTCAACAAATGATTTCAAGTATAAGAGTTAAAAACAAGTTTAATTAAACAAAAGTATAATTTTATTAGAAATATTTATGTTCTGATGTACTCTCTTAATAAAATTTAATATATTTATTCAATCTTAACATTTTTTTAATTATTAATATATCTTGTCATTGTATTATTTTATGTCAAGAGAAATACATTTTATTTATGTTTTCAGAAAAATTTGACCATTCTTTTTTTCAACCTTAATTTCATCATAATTGCAACAGCTGATTAGATTCAATCATTTATTTCATGTTATAATATTAGGTTTATATTTTTATATATTAGGTTTGTACAATTATTATCTCAAAATTGTATTAAATTATTGTAGAAATAGGTTGTGATATTTAAAAACTTAAGAACAGTAAAAAAGACATAAGTTCAGTATTTCAGTATTTACCCCAGTAGTTGAATCCCCTTTTTACAAGTACTTAAGTACTACACCAAGTAATGAATTACTAGAGAAAATACTTATTTATCCTATTAGTACTTTATGTCTGAGCTGAACTACTGTATCCCTCAGTACTTCGGTATTTTACCATTACATATGCAAGTATTGAAGTACTTGCACCAGTACTTCAGATTCCAGAATAAATTACTAAAATTACTAGCTATTACTCATAGGTCAGTAGTTGAACTATTAGAGTACAAGAATGAAATACTAATCACCAGTAATAAATTACAATACTTCAGTAATAAATTACTGACCAACCAGTAATACTTTTCTATAAGGGATGTTCGCTTTTCTGTATCCGCCCGCTGGAATAACGCCTACCGTATTCGGCTGTAAGAAGTTTTTCCGAAAAACTGTCATACACGTTGAAGCAATAGTTGTACATTCCTCGAACGGACATACATTTCCGCGAGCTATAAAAATTTTTCTAAACGCCATGCACGCTCGTCAAAGTATATCAACATCGGTACGGCAATATTGTACTATCTCGCGTTGAAAATCAAACACAATGTTTTTTAACCGCATGTCAATAGGTATACTAGGGGAGTTCTAACTCAGGGGCGATGAGGGGGTGCGGGGCGGGAAGGAATCGGGGGCGAAGGGGGTGACGTCACGCGGGGGAGGGGGTCTTATCAGCAGATAAGCTTATCTTATCAGCTCAGGTTACCTGATAAGAGGATCATGTTACCTGATATGTTTATAAACAAGATAAGCGGATATCTGTTACAAGATAAGATAAGCTAAGTTTTCATAAACAAGATAAGCGGCGTCTTTGAGCGATATCTAAGTTTTCATAAACAAGATAAGATTAGCTTTAGCGATATCTAAGTTTTCATAAACAAGATAAGATAAGCTTGTGCGATATCTAAGTTTTCGTAGAAAATCCAAGATAAGATAAGCGGCGTTTTTGTAAGGTATCAAAGTTTGCAGATAAGATAAGCGGATATCTGAGTTTTCGTAGAAAATCCAAGATAAGGGGCGTCTTTGTAAGGTATCTAAGTTTGCAGATAAGATAAATTTTACGAAGGGCTGCCGCATGAATCGAGCGCCGACAAATAGATATTTATTACCCCAAGATAAGATAAATTCTACGAAGAGCTGCCGCATGGATCGAGCGCCGACATTCAGATATCTATTACTAAGGGGGTTGCGTTTCTTCATCTAAATTTTCTCCGAAGATAAGATAAAAATTCTGCGAATGGCTGCCGCCGATTCAGGCTTGGATCGAGCGCCGACAATCAAGCGGGTTGATACGTATATTTCTAAGAAATATCAGCGGGGGCGAACGCAGGCTTCACAGGTTGCGACATGGACTCGGATAAAATGGTAACGGGCGGCTTTATCTATGTATTTCTAAGAATTATCAGCGATATCTAAGTTTTCAAATCCAAGATAAGATATCGCAAATATTTCTCGCGAATTAACAATTGCATCATCGCACGAACAAAGGGATGATCGAGATATATAATGAGGACCGATGCCGCTGCCGGACCATAGTACTGGCGAGCATAGTAGTGAGTGAATTGTTTTTGCAATAAAAATGGAGAACGTAGAACATATTGAGCGCGACCTGTTGGAGCGTTCCCGCCAAGTCGCCACCTTGGGCAAATATTTCGGATGGCTGCAAGAGTGCGAACGGTTTATCGAAGAGCTGGAAGAACGCAGCCGTGCCAAGCGTCCGCGTCTCTCGATTGGACATAAGCAATCTCTCGTGGCGAGAATAGCGCGACTCGAGGGTGCGAAGGTGCGCTTGCAAAGACAGTATGTCGGTGAATCCATGTTGTAACGGCGCAGCCGTTACTAACGCCTCGCGGGCCGATCAGCCGCCCGCCACGTGAGGCTTTGGCGCCTAAAGGCGCCCCTAATTGTTCCACACGGGCCGCCCCACCCCGGGGGCGCCCCACCGCGACTCCGGCGCGGTACCCCCGCCACGGACTCGACGCGGAGTGGGGGACCGCCGGACGGGTATATAAGCCGGCTCGGCGGATGAGCCGGCACCAGTCCCGTCCCAAATCTCCCAGACCAGGCAACGGGCTTCTCGTTGTGAAAGTGCCGGGTTTCTCGGTCGCTGGTTCCTACCGTTAGTATCGGGCAACGGGTTTCTCGTTGTAACACCGGGTTTCCCGGTTTCCGGTCTCCTCCTGTGATACGCCGGGCGACGGGCTTCTCGTCGTTACACTGAGTTTCCCGGTTTCCGGTCTCCTCCTGTGATACGCCGGGCGACGGGCTTCTCGTCGTTACACTGGGTTTCCCAGTTTCCGGTCCATCCTGCTATCCACCGGGCGACGGGTTTCTCGTCGTTACACT
The DNA here is from genome assembly GCF_048542155.1 of Nylanderia fulva. NCBI lineage: Eukaryota > Metazoa > Arthropoda > Insecta > Hymenoptera > Formicidae > Nylanderia > Nylanderia fulva. Next base: position 53,081 of record NW_028190355.1, on the reverse strand, counting down.
GGGTTTCCCGGTTTCCGGTTCACCCTGCTAACGTCCGGGCGACGGGCTTCTCGTCGTTATACTGGGTTTCTCGGTTTCCGGACATCATTATAAGGCTATATGCCGCCGTACGTTGGCTCTACAGCTTCCCGTTTTGAATAAAGGCATTACGCCCCGTACTTTGTAGCTGCAATTGTCGTATACCGGGTAACCTGTAAGTCCCATCTGGACACCGCTATAGGCTATGCGCCTCCGCCTGCTGTATCTCCAGCATCGTATACCGGGTAACTTGTAAGTCCCATCTGGACACCGCTATAGGCTATACGCCTCCGCCCGCCGTATCTCCAGCATCGTATACCAAGAGACTTGTAAGTCCCTTCCGGACTCCGTTATAGGCTATACGCCTCCGAGCTTGTAAATATACCGGACGCTCCGTTCGATCCTCACGCTTTGTACATATACCGGGTAGCTCTTAAGTTCTTTGTTCAGGCTTCACGCCACCGGACGCTCCGTGCGATCACCGTTCACTTTGTATACCAGCGATCCGCTAAACCCATAGGGTGACCTGTACCCTTCTATCAAACATTCTTTTCGTTGTTCTTTTCATTTGAATAAACCAACTATTTTTATATTAAGGAATAAGCGAGTCTGAGTTTCCCCCCCTTTCTCCCGAATCCTGGAACCGGCGAGCCGATCCGCGGCGTCGGGAAAGGTGAACCGTTACAATGTTTAGTGGTGGATTTAGTGGCGGTGGCAATAACGCGCAAAGACTCGTTTGGCGCGAAATCGATACGGCGTTCGATAGCCGTATATTGACCGGTGCGGTAATTAACGCAGACTATATTAAACCGCGTCAGTTTTTGGAAAATGCCGCAGACATTGTAATCGAGAACGTGGAGAATGTGCTGCAGAGACACATTAGTGTAAAAGTGAACACTGTTTTTAACGGCGAATTTGTGTCTGGTGACAAGCGCGCCAATAAAAGTATCAACACGAGAAACTTTGAACTTTTTCGCACGTCCGATGTACGCGAGTGGTACGAGCGCCGCGTAATCGAGCCCACGCTAGCATCGCTAGAAGAGTTCCAGGAACGCGATAGCGGCTGGGCATTGTCGCGGATAATAAATTTGACTATGAATATCAACAAGTACAATCCAATGCGCGCAGGGTGCCATGTTAAATTACCGCAAAAAATTATGGTAAAAAGAGCGGTTGTTAATGTGCGATCAGCGGACAATGCGTGTTTCGCATGGTCAGTGGTGGCCGCTCTGTACCCCGCTGAAAGAAATGTGGAACGAGAATCCTCATATCCGCATTACACCACAGTGCTGAATCTCCAAAACATTGAGTTTCCAGTGACTGTGAATCAAATTAAAAAATACGAACTTGCAAACAACATCTCCGTAAACGTGTACATCATCGAGAACGAGAACATCGTCCCGCTACGTCTTTCGGAAAAAAAGAAAGACAGACACGTCAATCTGCTGTACGTGGAGGATGAAAACAGCGTCAGACATTTCGCCTGTATAAAAAATCTGTCTCGCCTTGTGGGCTCGCAACTGAGCAAAAAACATGGTCAAAAATATATCTACGATCGGTAAGTATATACTTATTAAACTTAAATTATATTAATAATTTTAATTAAATTTTAATTAAATTTTTTATTTTTACAGATGCCTACATTATTTCGAAGCGGCGGATAAATTGCAGGCGCATGCGGAAGATTGCGGGAAACTGAACGACTGCGTTATCCGGTTGCCGAGCGAGAATGACAAGTGGCTCAGCTTCGACAATTACACGAGGAAGGAGCGGCTTCCGTTTGTGGTGTACGCCGACCTCGAGTGTGTTTTGGCAAAGACCGAAGATACCAAAAATTATCACCACCATCAAGTGTTCAGCATCGCGTATTACGTACAGTGTTCGTACGACAGTTCGTTGTCAACGTACAATTCCCGCCGTAGTGCCAATTGCGTCGCGTGGTTCGCCGAACAACTTAAAAATTTAGCAATTTGCGTGAAAAATATTTTAACGACCAATGTCCTTATGGTAAATTTAACGCCTGACGAGTGGTTAAAATTTCGCACCGCGACGCATTGTTACATTTGTGAGAAACCGTTTGACGTAGACGATACACGCGTCCGCGATCATTGCCACCTCACCGGGCGGTACAGGGGTCCCGCGCACTCAAATTGTAACTTAAATTATAAAGAATCATTTTGTATCCCTATAGTCTTTCACAATCTGTCCGGCTACGACGCGCATTTTATTATCGAGGACATAGCCACAGCGTTCGAAGGGGAAATCGAATTACTTCCGATAACAAAGGAAAAATACATATCATTCTCGAAAATTGTTAGATTGACACAAGACAATAATTCGAAAAATTATATTAAATTACGGTTTATCGATTCGTACAAGTTTCTCAGCGCTAGTTTCGACAAATTAGCGTCATTTTTGGACAAAGTAAAACTAAAAATTTTACATTCGAAATATCAAAATTTAACTAGTGAAAAATTCAATTTATTGACACGAAAGGGCGTCTTTCCGTACGAATACATAGACAGCGTGGACAGATTACAAGACACATGTTTACCGCTGCGCGACTCATTTTACAGTTCCTTAACCGGCGACACAGTATCCGAGAGTGATTACGCGCACGCCGAGACCGTCTGGAGCCGATTTTCCCTTCGAACGCTAGGCGAATATAGCGATTTATATTTAAAAATTGATGTCTTGTTATTAGCCGATATATTTGAGAATTTTTGCGATAGTTGTATAAAAAGTTATGGACTCGATCCCGCGTATTATTATACTCTCCCCGGATATACATGGGACGCCATGTTAAAACATACAAATATAAAATTTGAATTATTAACAGACATTGACATGGTAATGTTTGTCGAACGGGGTATACGCGGCGGCCTTAGTCAATGTTCAGGCCGATACACACAGGCTAATAACAAGTACATGCAATCGTACGACCCATCGAAACCCACATTGACCTACCGTTTTGCCCGACGCGCGATAAGCCGCCCGGCAAGCGGGAGTATAAACTCCTCGCAACGCTTTGCGATAAGAAGCGCTATGTAATACACTATCGTAATCTACAGCAGTGCACGCGCCACGGGCTACGCATAACAAAAATATACCGCATACTACAATTCACACAGTCAGCGTGGCTGCAAAAATACATCGAACTCAATACACAGTTTAGAACACATGCGAAAAACGATTTTGAAAAAAATTTATATAAATTGATGAATAATGCGGTATTCGGCAAAACGATGGAAAATGTGCGCAATCATGTAGATGTAAAATTATTAACAAAATGGGACGGACGGTACGGTGCGGAGGCAATGATCGCGAAACCAAATATTCATAGTACGAGCATATTTTCGGAAAAATTAGTTGCAATAGAATTACGCAAACTCGAAGTAAAATTCTACAAGCCAATCTACGTCGGCATGTGCATACTCGACATATCAAAAGTATGTCTTTATGAATTTCATCACGAATACATGTCACCGCTCTATCGTGACAATTGTAGAGTAATGTACACCGACACGGATAGTTTAATATATCAAATTAAATGCCAGGATGTCTATGAAAATTTGAAACGTGATATCGCTCGATTCGATACCAGCGATTACGCCGCGAATAATGCGTACGGTATACCACTCGCCAATAAAAAGGTGCCGGGTCTGATGAAAAATGAGAATAACGGCGCCATAATGACCGAATTCGTCGGGTTTAGAGCAAAAATGTATGCTTTGCGGGTGGACGGTAAAAAAGACACTAAAAAGGCAAAAGGTGTCAAAAATAACGTCGTAGCGCGTAGTATAACATTCGACGATTATACGCGTTGCCTTAATGACGAAATTGAAATGACGCGTCAACAGTCATGCATAAGATCGAAATTGCATAAAGTGTATACCATCAGCGAGACAAAAATTGCTTTAAGTCCCTACGACGACAAACGGTATGTCATACCTGATTCGACCAACACCTTGCCATGGGGACATTATCGAATACCGTTGTAAATTATATTTATTATATTTATTATATTTATATTATATTTATTATATTTATATTATATTGTAAGGATGTAGTAATGAGAATTATATATATATATTTTTGTTTTATATATTTGTTATATATTTTATATATGGTATACAATATATAGTATGTTATACAATGATTGAATAAAATACATTAAATAACATTGTTTTTATGTATCCAAGAGTTGTGCGAACTGTCGAATCTCAGCCATTTCACGTAAACCTCGTCACCCCTCCTGCGCAGTATTTTCTTTACGAGGTACACATCCGGACAATTTGCGCGATGCAGCTCGTGCTCGGAAAACGCTCTAGCGATAGATGTCTTGCGATAATCCTCGAGTAGATATGTTACGGGATTAGTATGCTGCACTTTAACAATCTTAAACACCTCGGTTGTCCAATTTGGTGTGCATCCCTTCTCAAAAAGTTGTTTGTACTTGCTGACGCGTACCTGATCACCTACTTTGAACTTTGCCGGGCCCGCGATTTTTACACGATTGTACACGGTAGCCAAGAGTCTTTCGGCGATCGCGGGGGTAACGTCAGCGGGTCGCATACCAATCGTTCGATGCTTGCGTCCGTTTAATCTGATACGAGGCGTGGCAGCATGTTGAACCATTTGTAAGTACCATTCAGCGTAAACATCTTCCACATATCGTTTTTTAGCGTGCGATTGAATCGCTCGACGACCGACGCCTTCAATACCGAATATGTCGAATAGTGATTAATGTCATGTTTTCACATAAGTCGTTGCACATCGGCGTTGTAAAATTCCTTCCCGTTATCGGTTTGCATGTTTTTCGGACATCTCTTGCTATCTCGAATTATCTCGGCGATTGCGTCAGCTGTCTCGCTTTCTCCTTTACTCTTGAGAGGTACAGCCCACGCATACTTGCTCAACACATCGATGACGGTGAGTATGTAGTGGTAACCTCTGTTGAAACGGGAGTACGGACGCATCTCGACAATGTCGGCTTGCCACAGATCATCGTATCCTCGCACTATGACATGTCTTCGAGGGAAATTTTTTCTCGCTGACGCGTGCAACTCGTTTACCAACTGCTGTCTCTCCAAACTATGTTGCTCGTTGTTATTTTCACTATTTATTCTCGTTCTTTCACGTTGTTTCGAGGTTTTTTCGGGGTTCTTTCGGGGTTTATTCACGTTGTTTCGGGGTTCGTTCACGTTGTTTCGGGGTTCTTTCACGTTCGTGCCACGTTATTTCGGGTTCTTTCACGTTCGTGCCACGTTGTTTCGAGGTTCTTTCACGTTCATGCCACGTTGTTTCGAGGTTCGTTCACGTTTGTGCCACTATGTTTCGAAGTTGTTTCGGGGTTCTTTCGGGGTTTGTTCACGTTATAACGTTGTTCACTCCCGTCCTTGACCCACTCGAAAATCGTCTTTGACTCGTTTGCAGCCTTTTTCACAGTCGCTTCTGATCCGTTCGTAGCCCGTCTTGGCCCGTTCGCAGCCGTCCCTGACCTGTTTGCAACCCTTACTGAGTTGTTGATAGCCTTGTATGTAACCTTTAAGGACTTGTTCGTAGCCTCGTTCGCAGCCCTGCTTGACATGTTCGTAACCTCGATCGTAGCGGTTGCGTTCACCACCGTTTCCAGGTCGTTCACTGCTGCTTCCGAGTCGGTCACTAATGCCACTTATTGTTGTTTAGTAGCACGCTGATAATCCTTCGTAGCTGTTCAACAACTGTTTACAACCACTCGAGAATCCTTTCTAGACGTTTCACAACTGTTTGATAGACGTTTCTGAGCCAACCGCTCATTAGATGCCTGTGTCTGAGGTAGTGTTTAGCGCACACAGAAGCTTTTTTATCGCAGTTTCCAACGCTCGTACATCCTTTTCTAACGCAGCCAGCTTCTCATCTGACTCTTTCTGTTGGATCATCAATGTTTTAAAGCACTCTTCCAGGTACAATTTGTTGACGGCATCGGTATCCGCCTCAGGTTGCGCTACACGGCGAATCTTGCGCGATCTCGCGTCATAATCTGTAGCGACGCGATGCAGAGCGTTTTTGCGCACGCATTTTCTAATCAATCTATACCATTGATCGTTTGTGCCAGGGGTTGCATCATTTCTCCTCTCGAATAATCCAAATTTATTGATAGACATTTTTTCAATGCTTTGTAAAGTGTCACGCGATGAACTGAATAGATTGTCGGGACCCTCGTTTAATTTATAATAATGCCCGCTTCCTGCAGTTCCTCGATAATCGACAGGATCTCGTTGTCATGCGCGTTGTTGCCAGCTTGGCGTGAAGCATCGAGCAATCGTAGGCGATCCACTAGCTCGTTGGGGTCGTCTTAGTGCACGTAATCAATCTTATTGTTGGTTAGCGTCATAGTGCGAGGCATTCTCATGCCAGATTTTGAGTCATCCGATTCCACCCGCGTCAACGATGCGATTATATATTTGTACTTGTCCCCCTTGCTACCCTTCACACGACCTTGCGCATCAAAATTGCGTTTATGCACGTTTGTCGTCAATAATATATGCTTGTATTTTTGCAAATCATCCTCCTGGTAATCAGGTCTTTTCTTGAAGATCAACACGTACAATCCGGGCGTTCCAATGTACCGCGTGTCGCCTATGATTATATTGTCATCTTTGTCAATCGCGAATCGCTTGTTTTCGATGCGCATTTCATTCTCGTCGAAATAGACTCCGTATACATTATCAATTTCTTTCTTCTCATCAGCACCGAGGAGAGCGTCCATGTACTCTTGTCCTAATGGCCCCCAATCCTTTCGCATCATTTGTCGACCTTCCGGCGATCTTAACCAGTGTCGAAGGGATATTTCGGGCGGGTTACGATGGGTTCCGAAAACATTTTCGTCTACGAGTGCTCTGGGTATCACAGGTAGTACGCTTATCGATGTAGATGTTGTCGGTAGTGAAGCGTCCAATGGCTTCGAAATATCATATTTTCTCTTTTTCAATTCCTCCTCCTCCTCTTTATATCGCTTGATGGTTTTATGTTTTCTCTTTTTCGGTGTTTCCCCCTCATACTGTGTCTCGATCTTCACACCGTCATCGTCGTCGTCGGTGTTAGGCTTGTTTTTCACCGAAATCGTCGCGTTGTCGACAATCTTTTGTAGCGGCTCGATAATAGGTTTAAAGTGAGTTTTGACGGCGATATCATCATCGATCTTTCCGGTCTTCAGAACGCGATGTTTCTTGCGGATCGATTCGGCCATCTTCGCAATCTCCATGGCAACCTTTTCACGCTCGCGAATATTATCAGCCATGTCACCAACAATCCTCGCGGTCGAGAGAAACTCTAAAGAGTGCTGCCGACGACTAATGGCTCTGCGGTATCGCGAACTCGTTAAATCCTTTTCTGTATTGCCCGTTCGTAAGAGAGCTGTCCTTGTCTATCACTAGAAATCCATACTTTTGCTGCCAACATGTACGACATAAATTACTGAAATCCTCATACGACATGTCGGTATTCACGTGATCATTGTACACATGCTTCAAATTGGTGGCGTCCTGTTTAAACAGGATTAGCAGGTTCGCGTTGTCGCGTATAAGATGTTTCGGTATTCTTGCGTATGTCTGACAGAGATAGAAGCAGTCGATGTTCGAGTGGCGCCCCATTGAGAAGTACTCTCTTATCGTATCTTGCTTGTCGCATGCCACGTCATCAAAGAAAAAAATTGAATTTGAACATGCCTCGCTCGGTGGAATGACGTCACTGTTATTGGAGAATGTAAAGTAGCCGATTTCGTCAATCGGCGTCAATAAATCTTCTAAATAGCGATATTTCGGCTGTTGCAGCGATTTAGAGTACACGTACACGTTCTCGAAACGCACACCGTGCGGACTTTCCAGCAGGCTTATCAACACGTTGGTTTTACCATAGTTTGAGGGGCCGCAAACGATCGCACGTATAGTTGTCGGTAACATCGTACCGTGTTTGCGCACACCTTCGTTCACGCTGCAGCGTACTCTGTCGTCGTAATTCATTACTCGTATCGTCAGAGGTTGTTGCACGAATTTCATTTTCTCACTCCCGATTTGACCTCCAACGTTCGCCTATTTATAGCTGCGCGAGCTCGCGCTTTGCTCAGTATTGTCTAAAGATTGCAGCGGATGTCAACGAAAATAGGCACAGGTGTATTAAATCGTGCGATAAACGCACTTCCGGTCGAGCTTCATATTCCCGGCTATCAATTTTGCGGCCCGGGAACTCGTTTGGAAAAGCGATTGGCTAGAGGTGATCACGGTGTCAACCCATTGGACGCGGCGTGCCGTGAACACGATATAGCGTACTCTCGGAGCAGCGAACTCACCGAGAGACACGCGGCGGATAAGGTACTCGCCGAGAAAGCGAAAACTCGCATCGTCGCGAAAGACTTGAGTCTCGGTGAGAGAACCGCGGCCACAGTTGTCTGGGCAGAGATGAAGGCCAAGACGAAGTTCAACATGGGCTTGAAGAAGAGGACGAAAAAGAGGACAAAGAAGAGGAGGATACTTTCGGCAGCGAAACGAGGTGAATTTTTGCCGATTTTACCAATGCTGGGCGCGCTCGGATTCCTGGTTGGCGGAGCGGCTGGCGTAGCAAAAGCGGTGAACGACAGAAAAGCCGCGCAACGTCAGTTGCAAGAGATACTACGCCACAATCGCGCCATGGAAGGCCGCAGACTGTATCTCGCCCCTTACAAATATGGACGAGGAGCGAGGAAGAAAAAAACGTCAAAAAAACGTTAAAAATGCCGAAAGGTGTAACTACAAATGTGCAATTGCTACAACTTGCAAAACGTATGCACATTCCATACTTTAGAGGTGTATTTATGCGCAATAATTTACCGATAAATGGCGCGCGAGAAAATGAGAGTGGTATCGTTAATCTAGACAGTACAGACGGTCCTGGCACTCATTGGATGGCGTATGCAAAAAGAGGAAATCACGCAATCTATTTCGACAGTTTTAGCTATCTTCGACCACCCGAGGAATTAATGCGATATTTAAATGTGCCGAAATTAGAATACAATTACACCTCTTATCAAACGTATGATCAGAGTATCTGTGGACAATTGTGCTTGCAGTTTCTCCGAGATTTCTCGCCGCAAATTTAAAGACTGACATTGCGTTATTTAACTCAGTTTTGTCAACATGTCGCTAACACTAACATTGACTGGGAAGAGTAGTGTCCTCGCGGCGACCTACTTTCCCCCCATAGATTTGAGCGATGCGGACTACAAGCTCGGTCTGGCAGACTTATCACACTATATCGAATGTGAATTCCTCAAATAATAAATTTTACTACGGCAAAGACGACGCGGAAATTACGATTCCCGAGGGATCGTACGAGCTGCAAGCGATACATGAATTTTTGAAACGCGCACTTTCCCGAAAACATAATGCTGTTAGTGATAAAGGTGTCGACGATGAAAATTACCCAATCGTGCTCCGCGCTAATTACAATACGACGAAAAGCGAGATTAAATGTGCATACAGAATAAATTTTAGCATGCCCAACAACATTGGATCGCTGCTGGGATTCTCGAATCGTATATTGCAACCGCGAAAATGGTACGAATCGGACATGCCGATTAATATTATCAACGTAAACATTATCCGCATAGAGTGTAACGTGACCGCGGGTGCATACAGCGGTAAACTCGTTCACACGGTACATGAATTTTCATCGAAAGTACCACCTGGATATAAGATATCGGAAACGCCGGCGCAGATCATTTACCTGCCGGTCTTCGTACGGAGCATTACTGATTTAGTGTTACGCGTTGTTGACCAGAAGGGACGATTGCTCGATTTTTGAGGCGAAGAGATAACAGATTGCACGTACGACGGCGGGCGACAGCAACATCTCGTGCGACGGGATGCTCGTGTTGAAAAAAGACACGAAGAACACAATCAGACCAGCAGCAACATCATTCGCTAATATCAAATCAACCACGAAGAAGAGACTCACCTCGTCAAACGTTGCGTTTTTACAATCTTTGGGATTTGCGGTGCGTGCCATCTGAACAATGACTGAGATTTTCAACATCGAGGAAGAGCCAGTCTTTGACGATCGCATCGTCAAGATGAGACTCACACATACAACCCGTTTGCCAACACATTTGGACACAGCGATGAGATAAGAATACCCATACAACAGGATTTGTATACATTGCCGTACGAGAGTTTCTTATATATTGAGAGAGAACTGAAGATAAATCGTCCAGTTGAGGGATCCGATGTGACACTGGGAAATAATTGTGTCGCATTCATGTTTGACGAAATTCGCTATGAGCTCGATGGTGTGGAGATTGATTGCAACAGAAATGTAGGAATAACAAGTTTGCTCAAAAACTATGTAACGATATCATTCGATAGAAGCATGGTTATGAGTAACGCTGGCTGGAGTGATCCAATTTCTGCGAGTGGACACTTCAATTTCTGCGTACCGCTCTACATGTTGCTGGGATTTTGTGATGACTACAAACGAGTAGTGATTAATGCGCGTCATGAGTTGATCTTAATACGATCGCGCAACGACAATAATTGCCTGTATGGAGATTCTGCACTGGAGCCTGTGATCAACATATTCAAGATACAATGGCGAATGCTACACGTGTTGTTGAGCGAGATTAAGAAGCTGTCGATGCTGCGCGCTCTGGAAAGCGGACGTTACCTCAGCATGGGTTTCCGCGTGTGTACTTGTACATGTGTTACAGTAGAGATAAGGACCCCACGGTTTGTCACTTCCGTGGTATTTACCGACTCCAAACTCTCTCTACTGTGTGTGTAAATAAAAAATAAAAAATAATATATGTAAAATATAAAAAAATATAAAAATATAAAAATATAAAATATAAAATATAAAATATAAAAAAATATAAAAATATAAAAATATAAAAAATATAAAAAATATAAAAAAATATAAAATATTCCTTATGTATGGTGACGGCGAGAGTGAGCGGAGAGAGCCGACGAGAGAGAGACCCAGCGCGTTGCATCCATGCATGGATCCGACGACTGCGAGAGAGGGGGTCGCATCAACTATCGCTGTTATCAGACTCGGCATCTGTGCATAGAAATATAATAAATTTTTTTATTACTCGAATTTTTGACATATTATATATATATACTCACGTCCTTGACAGGTGGGACATGCGTTGGCCAGGTAGAATATGTATAATCTCCCCTGGCAATCGGTGCAACGCAGATGTGGTGCATCAATGTACCGCGCCGTCATGTGGCTCTCGATGGTCGTGATCGAAATGAATCTGCCCCTGTTTCTCATGAAACAGGGCATACAGATTCGCACTGACCCCCATGGTGCGACGTATGCCATGACATACGACGTTACAGTGCATACCCTCGTGTGTTCGTCGAGGGATGCAACTGCTCGTATGCCCAACATGTGCGAGCGGCACGACTCCCGAACAGCGTTTTCGCTATCGTACCCATCATCGTGCAAATCTTCTTCCTCCTCTTCTTCTTCTTCTTCTTCTTCTTCATCATCATCATCATCGTCATCATCATCAACGATGGGTACGATATCGACCTCCATCTCCTCAATATCGTCTAAGACGATATTCACCTCCCTGTCATAGTCGGGGTCGTACATCGCAACATCGCTGTCGCTGTCGCTGTCGTCGGAGATTGTTATCACCTCCATCTCGTCGAAGATTGTTATCACCTCTATCTCATCGTCTGAAATCGTGATCATCTCATCGTCGCTCTCAATATGTTCTGCGTTCTTTATTTTTATTGCAAAAACAATTCACTATGCTCACTACTATGCTCGCAAATGTCACCGTACTATGACCCGGCAGTGGCATCGGTCCTCATTATATACCCCGATCATCCCTTTGTTCTTCAACGTATGATGCAATTATCTCCGAAAGATTTGCTATTATCTCCGAAAGATGATCTTCGCCGAAACAAAAATAGCAGCTGTTGACTATCGACATGTGTACACCTTCCGCGAAGTCATATACATATCTACTCTCAAAAACGTTGACATACTCTTCACATATGTTGTACACCTATTTAATCAGACAAATAAATAGGTTACAACAAGTAATCTGATGATGATGATGACGACGATGGTGATGGCCTCGGTTCTCTCATATCTGACTCCTCTATTTCTCGGTCCGAATCATAATCAGATGATTGTTTTTTGCATGACACCGATGGTGAAGGCATATCCATGTCGGCAAAATAAAGGTTGTCCACAGTGAAATATTCTGCACAATTTTTGTAGCGACGCTGATAACATACGACTCGCTTGTGTCGTTTAGACGATCTGGTGCATTTGGATAACCCACCAGTCACTCTTAAAATGTCTTCGTGCATTTCCAGGAAATAGGCAACATCTCTTGTATGCGGTTTTTGCACACCAAGTTCGCGATTTCTTACGAATTGCACAACTGATGTCACCGCTTCACGTTTAAAATGAAACGGGTCATCTTTTTTTTCATCATAGCATTCCTCGAGATGTCTATACCATCTCTCAACATTCTCAAAACACCTCGAATAATCTTTTACCGCGTTCTCCATTTTTAATGTCTGGCACTTATTCGCACTGTATTACGCTTGTAACCTCAGCCTATTTTCGCTGACATTCGCTGCAATCCCTGATCATCGATGCTGGACCGTCAATATGCGTTTGCATCCACGGTCGATTGTAATATTCGAGGCAGCGACAATATGTTTGAACCTCCGGATCCGTCTTGATATGCTCCGGAAGCTTGTCCCACAAATGCTCTACAAAATAGCCGCACTTTTGCAGTAAAACAATCTTCGGAATATATTGTAACTGTTCGGCACTTAAACTGAGAATATCGGAAGCACTTGATAGTATTACAAACATTCTGCACCCCGAATGAAGAGAACGTGCGCTCGCCAGTGGTACTATGGCCCGGCAGCGGCATCGGTCCTCATTATATATCCCGATCATCCCTTTGTTCGTGCGATGATGCAATTGTTAATTTGCGAGAAATATTTGCGCTATCTTATCTTGGATTCGAAAACTTAGATATCGCTGATAATTCTTAGAGATTCATAGATAAAGCCGCCCGTTACCTTTCATTTCATCCGAGTCCATGTCGCAACCTGTGAAGCCTGGATTCCGCGTTCGCCCCCGCTGATATTTCTTAGAAATATACGTATCAACCCGCTTGATTGTCGGCGCTCGATCCAAGCCTGAATCGGCGGCAACCATTCGCAGAATTTTTATCTTATCTTCGGAGAAAATTTAGATGAAGAAACGCAATCCTCTTAGTAATAGATATCTGAATGTCGGCGCTCGATCCATGCGGCAGCCCTTCGTAGAATTTATCTTATCTTGGGGTAATAAATATCTACCTGTATTTGTCGGCGCTCAATTCATGCGGCAGCCCTTCGTAAAATTTATCTTATCTGCAAACTTAGATACCTTACAAAGACGCCGCTTATCTTGGATTTTCTACGAAAACTCAAATATCCGCTTATCTTATCTGCAAACTTTGATACCTTACAAAAACGCCGCTTATCGTATCTTGGATTTTCTACGAAAACTTAGATATCGCACAAGCTTATCTTATCTTGTTTATGAAAACTTAGATATCGCTAAAGCTTATCTTATCTTGTTTATGAAAACTTAGATATCGCTCAAAGACGCCGCTTATCTTGTTTATGAAAACTTAGCTTATCTTATCTTGTAACAGATATCCGCTTATCTTGTTTATAAACATATCAGGTAACATGATCCTCTTATCAAGTAACCTGAGCTGATAAGATAAGCTTATCTGCTGATAAGACCCCCTCCCCCGCGTGACGTCACCCCCCTCGCCCCCGATTCCCCCCGCCCCGCACCCCCCCTCATTGCCCCTGAGTTAGAACTCCCCTAGTATACCTACTCATGTCCGTATGCCACGCGAGAAAGCATTTGCGCTCTTTTGATTTCATGGTTTCGGGAGAGTAATAATGCGCGTCGGGTAATGGCTCGACATACATTTGATTTTCGATAGTATTGAATTAATGCGGAAAAATGCCTTTACCCGATGTATTCTTCAGCCCGAAAGCCTTCGGCAAATCGGATAATCGCACTGGCATATAATTCACGCTATCGATAAACTTTGTATGTCCAACTGTTAATACGACGATTTTTGTCCCGTTCAAAATCACTTTCGGCGCGAGATTGACACGATTTTCTACAATATATTTCAAAATAAATTGAGCGTCAAACGCTTTCGCATTGTGGACTATGCAAATTATCTGTTTGAAATATTTCGTCTTTCGCGTAGCAAAATCGACAAAATATTTCACCGGATCATTACGAAATACGAACTCTCGCACTCCGCATCAGCGATAACGCACGGAGATATCATTGTTTTGCGCGCACGCTTCGCAAATTTGATGCGCGACGCAAAGTGTCGGGATGTGTCTTTTTACGGACGTCGTATCTTCGAGCGTCTCGTCCTGCCGTGTTTCAAAATCATAAAATACGAATGCTACGCGTCCCTTTCTATCTGTCAATGCCGATTTTCTCGCTTTTTCGTTATCAATTATGCTTTTATTCTTCTCAAATGATACATCTACCGTCACTGTCGTTGCTTCTACCTTCGGAAGATGTGTCGACGACGACGGCTCGGTAGAAGAATTAACGTCGTTGTGAAGAGGTCTTATATAACACAAATGATTTCAAGGTTGCTCCGAATGGCATAATCTGCAGTAAGAAACGCCGCATTCATGCTTTGCTTTTGCTTTAACTATACATCCGCATTCATTGCAAAATCGTATGACGCTACAAACACTCGCGAGCAATTTACCGTCATAAGATTTTTCCTTACGATGACGCTCGAAACACGAAGCACCGAAAAACGTCCAATCGCACGCGTCACATTTTACTATTTGCGCGTCGTCGGAGTGTTTGCACGGCGCGGTAAAACATTGCAGACATTTATTCGAGTACCGGTGATCGCCACCTCTATCGTTCCGGAAACCTACATTACACGTTACACAAAAATTACGAGAACCCGCAACGGCTTTTAAATTTAATATAGAGTTAAAATAGCGTGAATTCTCATAATACATAATTATTAGTCGATGAGAGAATTCACGCCCGAGAGAAGCGAGTATCGCTGTACCGTCATAGTACGGTTTCGCGTCGTGACCGAAAGTAGTAAAATTATATACAACGATAACGACATTGATCGCGGCGAGATATCGCTGAAAACGCTCAATTTCATGAATTTCGCAACCCTCTTCAGGAATTATTACTCCAGCTTTTCTAGTTAATTCCAACGCCCATTCGCGTTGTAACTTTGATTGCGGGTTGTCTTACTTTATTCCATTTCTCGTGCAATTCCCCCGTACGTATATTACCGCTATCGCAATAAGTTTGCGCTACTACGAGGAAGCGCGGAAAACACAAGTTGTCGAAATTATTTATTTCGACTATTCAGCGTTTCGCGATATTTTCATGCGTTAATGCAACGCGGCCGCGACCTGAAGGAACAGCGATGTTAAAAATGCGTATGTTAAACTGCTCCGCGATATCAAGTCCTTCCGCGCTCTGTGCTACCGCGGTCACGAGGCCCCAAATATCCTCGTGAGTCAAATCGCGCACCGGACGAAAGGATAATCCCGTGGAACCGTGCGATAAATTCGGTGAATCGAATGATAAACCTACGTAATCTCCCGGTTCACTCAAATTTATTGCATACGCGTGAATTTCGCGAAACGCATTTTTCAAAGACCGATAAATATCCCCGCCTTCAGATAACTGTCGTATCGCGAAACTCGCTTCTCTCCCGACTATCCCGAATCTTCTAAACTGCCGCGCGTTTTCCCTAATTAAATTTATATCATTAAATCAATCATCGACCTGCCAATGTTGATGATATTGCTGTTGTTGCTGATGTTGCTGTTGTTGCTGGTGTCGATGCTCTTCCTCCCCCACCTTCTCTTCACCCTCCTCTTCACCCTCCTCCGTCTCCAGGGAAATATCGTTGCGATTTTCTGCAGTGTTGCTCGCTTCACCGCCTCCGCCTCTTTGTACTAAAAAAAAGAAAATTGTAAAATTGAATATAAATTATATAAATTATATAAAGTACTGTTATATTGCTTTTATTTTTATGCTCGAATTTAATCTTTTACACAACTATTGACATTATTCGACGAGATAACCCACCTTTTGACGATATCCAATCTCGAGTACCGCTTCCGTACTCTCGAAACTAATATTCCGGAGAATAATTAATTTGTAAGCGACGAATTACTAAAAATTTAAATTTATTTATTAAATTTGAACATAAAAATTTTGGAAAAAGTAAAAAAATTTTGGTTACCTTCCACTCGAGGATCATCTTTTTTACTCTTGTGATCTTCTTCTTCCTCGAGAATTTCTTTTTCTTCTTCTACTTCTTCCTCCTCGTCTTTCTGCTCCTCAAGTGCTTCCTCTTCTTCCTCCTTCAGTTCCTCTTCCCGCTCTATTGATATTATTATAACATTAGAAATTTTGTTATAAAAATAATACATATATATTTTACAAGTTTTATATTACTTTGCATATTCAAAGTCGGTCGTTTTGTAAACCTATATGTTTTAAATATCACCTTACCTGGTGTAAATATCAAGCTATCCGCTGGGCTTACGACAATGATAGAATCGTCGTAGTCGGCATCGTCGTTAGCTTCGTGAATAACGATGTTAGCATCATTGTCGTCGTCGTGGTCTGAAATAATATATTTATACATTAAGTTTCTTACTATATTTTTTATATTTTTTTTTTTTTAATATTTTATTATTTCTCTAAAATGTTAACTTACCCGCTATATCGACAACAATTGGAACCGGATTTTCCGCTGGCAGTATTCGGGCTCTCCGTAAAATATTTAATTTTTAACAGCAACTGTTATATATATATATATATAATTTTTTTACAAATAATTATATATTTTACGCGCGTATAAACTTACGTGAGGGTCCTGCCTCGGGCTCTTCTGCCACCCGTTTCTTTTGAGAGGGACGAATTATTGCAAGATTTACTGGAGTTTGCTACGGATTATTAATAACGATTTAAGTTTATAATTCAATCACCGGCACGTTAAAAGTATATAAAATAATTACCTCTTATCTCTATTCTTCGTTGGTTCGCCAACAGATAGGCGGCATATCCATCAACATCCTCTTCTTTGTGCCGCTTCTTTGCAAAACGATATAACTTCGGCGGCAATGTTCAATAATTCCTTATCACCCCCGAAATGCCCCAATCTATACAAAACTCCGAGTAAGGAGTTTGAGATCGAATACGCGAATTTCTCGAAAATATAATAGTTATTATCCCGATCTTCTGTCAGACGGGGCAGATACGTCTCCGGCTTTATCTCCCGCGATAAATTTGCTGCCAAATTTATGCACGTCGATATCAGCATTTTCTGAGCCGACATTTTCACTTGCACTTAACTCGCAACACGTGACAATAACACAAACGCGTACGTTCGAGAAACTGACAAGTATCTCGGACAATGTCGAACTTAAAATGCACATTTTCTTCTGTACTGTGGGAAATTTATACTTCACTCCCCGTCGAAAAATTCGACATTTTTCCCCGTTTAGATTTTGAAAGAGCGGGAGAATCGAAAAAAAAATTTCAATTTTCTCGCTAGCGATTTCTTCGTTTTTCACGAAAGAGGGGGCGAGGAGTATTCTTAATCTAGTTTACTCACCTATTGGATGTTACTTTTCTTAAATTCTGGGTGTTTCTTAAAACTAAAATATTTCTTAATTTGTTACCTATCTTCAGAATGTGCTTTTTTCTTCACAAATAGGCGTGACAGAAAAATTTTTAGTTATTTTATTGGCGAGCGTCGATTTCCTTTCTGGCAAATATTTCAGATAGTGTTATTAAGTTTTACAACTATTTTCTCAGTGCAGTCCGGAAAATCGTAAAATATAATTTATTTTTTATTTTACGAGATGCAATAAACTACAAAAAATCAAAAGGATTGATTTTTTATCCCGTCATATATTGGTGCATATATTAAATCTCAGACCTTTTTTTTGACGAAGTTTATTGATACTCTAATCTTTATCCTATTCAGGCGTTCTCGAACTCGTAAATCCCTTGCTATATTTTAAAAGGATAAAAAATATTTTCAAATCAAATCTTCCGAGCGTTTTCTTTTTGTTTAATACATGTTTGTTTAAACATAAGAATTCGATTTGACATAAAAAATTGATTTTTCGTTTATTCGCTTACATACACAGATTTTTCTTTCGTCCTCTTCTCGCGTTACATGATCTCGTTTCTAGAAATTTCTAAATATTTCTATAAATTTTTTATTTAACGCGTACAGGTCTGAACATGAAAAATCATAATTTTTCACGTAAAATACGTCTTCCCCACTTTTATTCTTTAAATTTTTGCGAGAGAGGGAGAACGGTAATATAAGCGAGTCGACAAGTCGTTCTTCCGTATTCATTCGAGTTCGAGTTTACAGAAATACAAGTTCAAGGCACGAAGAAAGAATTCCTCGCAGTTTTGCCATTTTACCGGGTTATCCTGACTATTTGTGAAATTTTACAAGTGAAAACAGGTTACGCGCAAGGAAGTACTCGGCTTTGCGAAATGCGATCGCAATCGCGATATTCGCAAGATAGCTAACAACGACGGCATCGACATCGACAACGCCAGAAGTCACGAACAACGTTACTTATTGTTATCGACGACGTATGGACTTAATTCTTCTCACACTAAAAAGATACATGTTGGATTGCAGTTGAAGAACGATGGCGGCTTCATGCCTATTGTTAAATTAACGGGCAATTACGCCGAAGGAATTTGTTTCGACGTCAACACGTGGCATCAGTTTCAAATCAATATGGAACATATGAATCTATACTTGAATGAGAATCTAAAGATTAAACCAGATCCTATTATTATCGAGAATATTTCGATCATCTTCACTATTGCTTACGGAGCGAGGGCTGTACTGATGGCATACAAGGAAAACAAGGATCATGCAACGGAAGATAAAGCGGAAGAAGAAGAAGAATCTCAACCGCCGTTGAAGAAACGAAAGACTTACGCAGCTGCAATAGTGATGCAGAAAACTACTTTTCTCAGCTTGGAACATATTAAAAAATGCGTGGATGCACATTTAACGCAGCTAGTTGCCATAGTCGATACTGTTGATGCAACTGCGAGATATTTAATTAACGAAATAGAATTAAAACTTCCCTCGTCTTACATTGATCGTGAAATTATAAAACTTACTATCAAAGGCAATTATCAGGAAATTGAACGTAATGTACAAACGCAAATAAATAACTTAACATTTTTAGATGTTTACTTTAACATTGTATTTGTAGAATTACTTACGCTTCGATTTAATGAAATTCTCCGTATTATTTTGCTAAAACGCAAATCTTAATTTTTTATTAAAAAAGTATTACTAATAAATAAAACTATTTCTATCTTAAATCTGAACATTTTCTTTTATTCTCCTCCTCCTCCTATAATATTGTTTCCTTGAGTTTTACTGCGAGAGTAGAACATTGCACTGTAGTTCGATCCTCGAGCGTTAAAAAACGAGCTTATTATTTCCGTCACAAGCGAATAGCATAGGGAAAAGCACCGCGTACATAAGCTCATCAGCAGCGGTGCTCGGAAAAATGCTGGTGCGAGCTTACCTCCGCGGAAACGCTTATTCGCGTCACCCCGTAGCAACGTATCGGCTAAAATTCGCCGCGGTATTCGCTCGTATGCGTGTAAGAAAACGCTGGCGCGAGCACGCGGCCGCCGCAGATGAGGCCCCGGAGCGTAAAGATAAGCTTATATCCTTCCCCCGCCAAACCTTCTCTTTAATATTTTTAAAAAGACACGCGAAACTTGCGTACATTTTTAAACACATTTACACTCACACACACACACACACACACACACACACGCATTTGCTCATGCATTTACACTCTCACTCATACGCGTGCGTAATAATTACTAAATTTCACGCAGCAATTTTTTTATTTATGAACTCGCAAATATAACCTAAATTAATCATTTCGCGAAATAGACGCGCGCTGGAAACATTCGTGGACGTCGATTGTACCTACGGGATGCGGAAAAACGATTTTCGTGAAAACTTTTCTTCGGCACTTATCCGACATGTCCGATGTTCGATTCGAGAGAATTTTATTTTATTACGCCGAATGGCAAGATGCGTATCAACGTCTTCAATGCGACACGAGTAAAAATAAAGAAGAAGAAGTTACAAATGATATACATAGGAACGGATACGGTAATACTCTGTTAAAATCGAAGAAAAATATAATCGAATTTCGCGAGGGGTTACCGCGTCTGGAAGAATATTCAAGCGATCCGCTATCTCCAAAATTAGTTATAATCGACGACCTTATGAGAGAATCGTCATCGTGCGACACTATCGTAGATTTACTAAAGGAAGCCACCATAAGAATCTCAGCGTTATACTCATCTCGCAAAATCTCTTCCATCAAGGCCGCGGGCAACGGAATATATCTCTCAACGCTAATTATATAGTAGTTTTTAAAAATCCGCGCGATCGCGCTCGCTCAAATTCGCCATCTCGCGCGTCAAGTATACCCCGACAATCCGAAATTTCTGGAAGAAGCATACTACGATGCTACCTCACGACCTCACGGGTATTTATTGCTCGATCTGAAACAATCGACTCCAGATGAATATCGATTTTGCACGTGTATTTTTCCCAACAATACGACACATTACGTCTACATTCCTTGTAGATCGATAAATAGAGCAGTAACGGAGGACGTATAAAAGAGCTGCATTTACACGTGAGACTTGTCAGTTGCGCAATTTTATCGTAATGGTAACACGCGAAGAAAATGACAACAAAAAGAGACGTCAACGTCGTCGAAAAAATTGGTCCGCAATAAAATTCGCCAGGTGGTCTATCGGCGAGAGAAACGTCTGCCTTTTGAAAACTCTTTGTTATATGAAAAAAAATCAAAGGTTGTCGTTTTTACGTACTGCCGACAATAATCTCATAAAATGTATTCAAGAGTGTGTTTATAATACGCTCGAGGGAAACGTATCGCTCGAGAATCATGAAAAATCACGTTTAGCCAAGCATAAATCTATCCTTCGATGCATCGCAGTAAAACGCGGCAATTGGAAAACTAAAAGAAATTTGTTGGTACAACGCAAAGGTTTTTTACCCTATCTTATTGCTCTATTGTTAAGCGCTATATTAGCCAGGAAACATTGTTGAATAATTTGCCAAAGAAAAAAAATACAACGATAACGAATGAGGAAAATGATAATAATAATAATTTCAGCGTACAAACTTTTAGAACCCCCTTATCGCGACTTGACGCGGAAATGTGGCGTATTCTTAACCTCGCGACTCCCCGCGATGAAGACAAAACATGGAAATTGTATAAAAAAGTACTTCAGCGCTATCTTCATTTTGTCCAAGAAGCGAAAAAGCGCTTAAGCGACGATACGTGCAATAACTCCGATGACGTTACTAATGTCGACGACGACGACGATCAGGATAAAGATATCGAGTCGCGCACAGATGACGATTTTATGGAAATACAAACTCATGATAATACTTCGATCAGCAGTAGCAAAGCTGTTAGCAAGAGTAGTTTCAAGAAGAAACGTACACAATCCGCGGAAAAGATCAAAGAAATACTCAGCAGCGTACCGCGAACGTATCGTTCTAAAGCAAACGCGCTATTGAAATATTTGCTAAAAATTCAGCCATCGAAGATTAGCTGGGATAAACGCGGACTCGTGACTATAGACGGTGTCGTTGTAGAAGGGTCGAAAATTGGCGATCTTATAAACGACGCGATACGCGAGAAAAAAACGGTGAAAGCAGTCGGAAGAATTCAGTTTGCTCAACTGCTGAATGACATAGGTGCGCCATTCGGCCTTATAAAAAATCGTAATTTGATGACTATGCACTCGCATAGATCTCCGCGTATTAAAAAGTCACTACTGCGCGGAGGCTCCACTCCGAAAACTCCGCTTGCGCATTCAAGATCGTTCAGACGAAAGTTAGACGAGACCGAAAGAGACTCACAATCAGTGTATTTATCCATCACTGACGACAGTGACAATAATAAAACATTAAGTGACGAGAATTCTTTGCCTAAGAAAAAGAAAGGTTTATTTCATTGGCGTAAATTATAATAATGGAACTCGAAAAATTATATTCCCTCGCATTACGCTGGTTATTCCGCAACGGAGAATTTATCTCGAGCTGCTAAACCGAATTTTACGCGTAACGATGTCGTCGAATGGCTTAAATCTCAGGATGCATATACGCTACATCGTCCGGTGCGTCGAAAATTTCCACGTTTACATTATAACGTGTCAAATATCGACAATTTATGGGAAGCAGATTTAATTGATATTTGTAATCTCAAGAGTTATAATGACGGATATTCTTACTTACTGGTTATTATCGATGTTCTTAGTAAGTTCGTTTGGGTAGAACTATTACGCGACAAAACAGCTACTTGCGTGACAAAAACCTTCCAACGTATACTAGCGGGAGAGAATATAGACGGCATATTTTACGAACAAGAATTAACTCCGGTCAATAAAGATTTGCAAAGGGAAGTATTTATCGTCGAGCGGGTAATAAAAAGCAGGGGTCGCGGCAACAATAAACTTGCTAGTTAGTTGGCAAAGATATCCCACAAAATTCGACTCTTGGATACCCGCTTCGAGTTTAAGATCTTTGAATTAAAAAAAAATGAGGGAGAACGAATTTTATATAATTCTCCCGAGCAACAGTAGCATGCGTTACTTCCCGGAAAATACAACCACGTGTTTCACCACCGAATTACCCCAACGTATAGAATTGCACGAGCGTTGGGAAGTAGCGCTTACGGAGATTCAGTTTCCGTGTAGTTTTTTACATATACGCGATAATGAAGGAATAATCAGATTTATCGATATCGACGAAAACAATAAATCAGTTACGGCTATGAGATCTCAAGTACCCGTGGGTATTTACTCGAGTATGCAAAATATTGTCGCTGGTGTAAATTTCGCAGCTAAATCTGTCGATTCGCATATCGTTTTTTATTACGGCGATTTCGTAGGTGGTAAAGTTTTGATGAAACTTAACTGTAAAAAAAATGATTGTAATATAATACATTATATTATATAAGTTTTTTCGACAAACTGCGTCGCATACTCGGTTTTGATATACACATTAAGCGTAACGATCTTGTTCAACTCGATAGCGAGCCCGCTGTACCTACTTCATTGCCTGCGTGGTTTTATCACGAAATCGGTATGAAGATACAATATAATGACGACGACGAAAAGCTCGTTAAAATCGAAAGTAGCGCCGTCATATCCAACATTTTACCGTTGTGGGTCTACGATGAAGAAATGCATTCTCTGCTATTTTACGAACTCACTTCCACACGAATGTTAATAGCCGACGAACCAGGTAGTTTATTGCGCGGTATTCCCGACAAACTCTTTGTTTATTGTGACATTTGCGAACTTTATATCACTGGCAACGTACAGTCTCCTCTTCTTCGAATAGTTGCGCTCGACTCGCAAAATGATTACGCGTTCGCATCAACTCGAATAAAACATTTCTCGCCCGCTCAATACATCACGCTGCGTCAAACGTGTTTCCGTACGATAGAAATAAATATGAGATCATCTGGGACAAAGTATATCATTCGAATTCGGGACGCTGACGGTGACATTGCACTTTAGACGTATCTAATAGATATCGTAAAAACATTCGGTGTCTATGACAGAGAAAACGAGGAAGGAAAAAAAAAGAAAAAAAAATTGTTCGTTCGTTCTCTGTCGATAGATTATTATTCGGCATATTACGACAAATTACAGAAGGGAGGAGATCGCGGTGGTGGAATTCCGAGAGTTTTCGTCGGATCGCCCTATCAACGCGGGCACAGTATCGGGAGTTTTCTCGGAGGATTATTCAGACGCGTGCTGCCTTATCTAGGCATTGCTGCATGGGCTGTCGGTAAAGAAGTTTTACGCGCGGGTGCTAATATAATAGAGGATGTAGAAAATAATACTCCGCTTAAGGTAGCGACTAGACATCGTTTTGAAGAATCGCGTAACAAACTCAAAAGACAAGCTAAAGAAAAAATAACTAGTCTCATGAAAGGTTCAGGATATAAAGCTGATGCGAAAATGCACGTAGCGCATTTTCCTTTTGCCGGGCACGACAAGAGCATTGTTAAACGTCGTCACACGAGTAAGAGAAGTTCATCGAAAATCAAGACGAGAAAGAAGAAGAGTACAAAATCTACGAAGAATAAGAGGACGAGGAAAACCCGTGCGGGTATAAAAAGACTCAAGACATCGGCGAAACGACGTAAAATTGGCAAGAAACGTACCGTATCCGACATATTTTCTTAAATATAAAATAAACGATATTTTAATTCGCTCACATTTAACCACGACGAGGACGACGAAACAATCGCCGGAAAATAAGTATGTCTTTTCTTCATACACATTCAAACGAGTGCTTAAAGAGTGAGCTCGATCTCTTTTCTTTACCGCCTATGCAAACCAGTATCGAGTATTTGCAATGGATTCATTACAAACCCGTGACCTTTCTCTCGGACGATTCACCGATAAAATTCGTTGTCCCGGGACACGGACAAGAATATCTAGATCTCATGCATACCCTGCTGAGTCTTCGCGTGCGCGTGAAATCAGGCGACGATTCAACGGCTCGAGCTCCAGGAACGAGCGGCAGCGCTGGCATGGAGAGCGTCGCAGACCCCGTAAATCATCTACTTCATTCCATCTTCAATCAGGTCGACGTGTATTTCAATCAAAAGCTCGTGTCACCTCCAAACAACGCTTACGCGTACCGCGCGTACATCGAGGCATTGTTAAATTATTCTTCACCCGCAAAAACTTCCCATCTAACGTCATGTCTATGGGACGCGGATACACCAGGTCATATGGACGATTCGCTAGAGTCGAAAAACAATACCGCTCTCGCGAGACGCGCCCATTATATTCGAGGTGGGCGAGCGATAGATCTTATAGGACATCTCCATCGATGTCTTCAATCAAGACAAATTCTTAATTAACGATGTGGAAGTACGTCTAAGACTCGTCCGCTCGAAAGATTCGTTTTGCCTCATGGAAAGTAACGGTGCGTCGAAAATACATATTCTCGATGCTAGCTTACTAATGAAAAGAGCAAAAATAAGCTCTAAAGTGTTACTTGCGCATGCTAGAATGCTGAGTAAAGTTACGGCCAAGTATCCGCTTACGAGAGTCGAGGTTAAAACATTCACGATTCACAGTGGCGTTGCGGATACATCATTAGATAATGTAATACTAGGCCAATTATCGAAACAAATAATAGTAGGATTCGTTAATAATAAAACAATTAAGGGAGATAGAAAATTAAATCCGTTTAATTGTAAAAATTACGGTATAAATTTCTTCTCTCTGTACGTCGACAGTATGCAAATTCCCAGTAGGTTATTACAACCGATTTTCTCGTCGGAAGAACCGCTTTACGTCGATGCTTATCAAACACTTTTCGCGAGAACGAGTATCCATTTCTTGAATGAGGGAAATTCTATAAGTAGAGACGATTATTCCAAGGGATACACGCTTTTCGCTTTTGATCTCACACTCGATTTGTCTGCCAATTGCGCCGGGCATTGGAATCTCGTGAGACATGACAGTTTCCGATTAGAAATACAATTCGCACAGTCACTTACCAATACAATTAACTGTATTGTTTACGCCCAATTTGATAATGTAATTGAAATTGACTCGTCGCGTCAAGTCATCGTCGATTTTTCCGGTTAAAATTTTTATTGCCACATTTACAACTCTCACGTCACAGCGTACCCGATTAAAACTTTTCTGTATTTTTCTTACCTCTCTTTTCTCTTCCACTTCCATCGTCGACAAGTTTTACGAGAAGAAAATCTTACGATGTTACAAAAAGAAATAGTCAGTTTCCTTCGAGACACGCACGTTAACGGTTTGTGAAAAGCTTAAACCTCGCCTACAAAAAGCGTAAAAATTTTTCATCACAACATGGATATAATCATCGACATACAAGGCTTCCGCGATGCGGACGAGAAGTTTTTACCTAAGGAAATCGCGGTTGTCGCGATTGACGCAGCGATCGTCGACCATTGGATTATGATGGTTCCGTATTCGTTTGGAAAATTACCCGAAAAAGTAAGGCGTCAAAACACATGGCTCACGCAAAATTATCACGGTATCGAATGGTTCGACGGCGAAGCTAATTCAAAATATTTTACGTTGCGTTTACGAGAAATTATAAGATACTCGAGGCACATATACGTCAGAGGCAGCGAAAAAGCATATTACTTACGGAATCTACCAGAGAAATATATAATTTAGAAGATATCTCTCCAGCATTCAAAAATCTAACGGCGGAGGGGGAGTGCGGACAATATTGCACGCATCACGGATTTCGAAAAATTTTTCATTGCGCATTACATAACGCTTACAAATTAAAGCGCTGGCTACTGGAGCAAAATAATAGTGTCAGCAGTGATATTCTCAGTGTTAGCCAATCCACTAGTTGTAGTTCTCTCCAAAATTTTCAATTGAGCAGTGACGACGACAACGACGACAGCGGTCACGAAAGCGAGAAAATCTGCTACGGTAAAAATTACTTTGTTAGCAGCGTAAATAATAACCCTGTTCTAATTCATAATATAAAAACTCAAGCGGATAGTATAACAGAAACAAAAGATTTGTCAAGCGTCGAGCAGTCAATTAAGAAAGAAGAAGAAGAAAGATTTATGGAGCGCAAATCGTCGTGCAGAAACGTTACAGCGGGAGAAGTAAAAACTGAAGTTATTCAAATAATACCAGGATCTGCGCGTTCATCTTCGCGTCAAAAAAATGAACTCTTGCAAAATTCTACGGGCATTGCGTCATATCGATGTCAAGTATGCGGGAGTTTATTCCGCTGACAGAGTTCCGAGAGTGTGGACGAGGTCGACGGCTATCGTCGCTAATACAGACGATCATAATAGACCTGGTGAACACTGGGTCGCCTTCTTCCTCGACGAACATGGAAGAGGCACTACTTCGATAGCTACTTCGACTACCTCCTCTGGAACCAGGATTTCTCCTTCGACTTCGACGAAACTCCGTCATCCATCGATGGAATACCCGTCAACTACAAGGATTTTTTTCACAAATTTGCGGACATTATAGTTGTGTATTTCTTTACTTTATGTCTATCGGATACGATCTTAATCAATTTCTTACTCTTTTTACCGAAACGTGTACATGTAACGACAGATTAATCGTACATTTATTTCAAAAAATTTTTTTTTCGCTAAGATAAAAACGTAATTTCTAATTCTAATATTATATTCAATTCAATAATTTTAATAACATATTTCTATGTAACGCTTTTAACTTTTATGTAACATCCATTTATATGGAGAATTAGTAATAATAAACTTTGTGTGAAACTTTTTACTTAATATTTTATATTTTTCCTACATTCTCTATCCTTCATCTCATAGCGAAATAGAAATTCGATCTTTTTTACTTCAAATTGTTCAATATATTCTTTTCTCTATCCTGTCCTTGTAAATAATTTTATTTTATTTTTCCAGCAATAAAAAACTTTGAATGCGAACCCGAGCAAGCGTGTTTTCTATTAGAGTTATTTTTATTACCCTTGGTGTCGAGGTGACGTTCAGCCGAAATTGTACACGTGCTTCTTTTTGTTTTTTATTGTTAGGTCTTATTTGTTACCGAGGTGTCGATAATACTTGATATCGCGTATACAGCAAGCGAAATCGTGGTCAGACGTTAGAGGCGTTTGTAATTTTTGTATATCTTGTTTTCTTTGTTTCTTTTGTTACCGATGATGATACTAACATTAGCCGATAATGCAACGCCTAGTAAGCTATCAGCCCGAAATCAGTGCGAGTCTGTATTTCTTGCTAATCTTTTTCATTGCTGTCACTCCGGCGGCCCTTCCTCTCTATCGCGTAAGAGTTCGAAGAGCGAGGTGCATAGTCGCCCTCCACGTGGCCTCGGTATACCACGACTCGTCATTTTGTCGGCTTTTTCCAAAACCCACCTACTCTCCCTCTACCCTTCCAAAATAAAAATCACCCAATCAGAGTGCCGGCAAGTATAGGTAGAGCTTATCAAACGCCGAAGACTAATGCCCCGATAAAAAATAGACCAATCTCCGATCAAAAAATTCTGTCTAGTTACACCCCCTCAGACGTTCAGGGCCTCGTGTCCGGACTGAGTTTTGACACCTGCAACAGGAGTCACTGACCCTCACAACAGAGGCCATTGTCTGTCACACCATAAAAAACCGTCTGGCACAGCATGGGGTCAGCGCCAATGACCGAGAAGTGGGGGTTTGTTTTGACTCACTATAGTGGCCTATATACTACTTTATTTATTGCCACACAATTGTTTTATAATAGGAGAAGATAGAAAAGAGGTGAAGAGAGAAAGGGAAAAAAAGAAAGGGAAAAAAAGAACGGAAAAAAAGAAAGGAAAAAAAAAAATAGAACGGAAAAAAAGAAAGGAAAAAAAAATAAATTTATAAGTTTAAATTACCTTTTTATAAATTTTTATATTTCTAAATATATACATGTTATAAATTTTAATTATTTAAATACAATATATATAAATTTTGTATTGATATTTCATTCTTTCTTTGAGATTACGAAAAAAGGACGGTTATCACGGAGTAGCGAGCGTCTGGCGATACGAATGGAGCGTGTATTATAGTAGCTATTTCTAGTTTATTTCTCAAAAATGCGTTTGTCGGAATACAATTTTCTTATATATGGTTTAGATTTGAAAATAAATAAGCTTTCAGAATTTTTATAAAAAAAAATTAAAATTTTTAAAAATTATGGAAGGGGAAAAGAATTTCGAAAATTTTGAAATTTTTGAAAATTCTTTTACACTGTTTTAAAGAGCATTAAAAACCATAAAACTTTTACTTGAAACATTTTTTAATATCTTTACTTTACCGTTTTGATGATATTAGCTCAGAATAAAAAAAAAACGATTTTTTCAAGTGGGTGTGGCTTAACACGGTAAATGTCGAGATTACGCCTTGCTAAAAAAATACAACAGGGTCCATATTTTTTTAATGCTTTATACATACACATATTAAAAGCATTAACTTAACAATAGGTGCAGGGCACATCGTTAACCAGTTATCTACTTTTGTAAGTATTTTGGCCATTGAGCTGTCTGGTGGTGACTCATTGCTCACACACACATAGATTGCAGGTCTTTTCTTTTATTTTACAAACTGAATAGGTTTTGGCAACCGGGCACATTTTTAATAACTAATTCCAAAAATCTTTTCAACCTCATTCCATAAGATCCAAGGTGAAGTCACTTTGATCCTTGTAGCGAAAGAGAGCAAGTTCTTGAATACGAAGGAACTGTGACCTTGACGCGAGGCGGAGTGAGGTGTGAAGGAATAACCACTAGAACCGGGATCAAACGAGAGTCGAGGCGGCAGGCGAAAGAGAAGTCAAGTACAGGATAGAACCAGAGTAAGAAGAGAAAAATTAAAGAGGAGAAAGGAGAGAGTGAAGAAAGAGGAAGAAAGATGGGACGATTTCAATAATTAATTAAGACCCGTTACCAAAAACAAGTAATAATATAATTACATAGTAATTGAATTTACTGTCTGCTGTTGGTTCCTAAACGTTTTCGTACGCTTTTACCTGCGCTGCCGATTTCACGAAAGCCACCAGACGTTTCTCCCTTCCCGATGAACTTTTTTTAGTATTAAATCTGATGGATACTGATACTATTCAAGGGTTTTATATCGAACTTTTTTTCCTTCGTAACTGCCAAACATAATTCTGTGTGATAATATCAAAAAGTTGAATTCAAATATTGAAGAAGTGGCATGGTAAATCATTTTTTTTCTTTTCGATTCTCATTCTTGATATCAAAAGTGAACCAAATTTTCATACCGTACTGAAAGTCATAGAAAGGAAAATAATAATCTGGACTCGCCTTTCCCTTCATTTGGGAGTCTAGTTATCCTTCCTATTCATTTCTATCAATATATTCCTTAGATCGCTTAGGCCTTTTACATAATCTGCATCTTCGTCATTTTTTAATTATGTCCATTCCACCTAATTTGTATCGCCTCTATAATTCAACTACTTTTAGGAGGAATATTATTTTATTTATTTATTTCTTTATGATGCCGTTTGTTTATTTCTAGTTCTATTACTACGACTTATTCTGCCGTATGGGCTATTTTAGTATTACCCCCGAATTGATGCCTTGTTACTATTTTCTATCTATTACCTTTTCCATTTTTTTTCAAACGTTAATTGTGGATCTACTTTCCGGAGGCCGCGATTCACCCCATATCCCTTTTTGTTTTGATACGATTGCTAATAGCCCTAACAGGAACCCCTTTGGGACCCAAAGAACCATTCCTTCTCCCCCCAACCCCCCTACTTCCCTTTGACCAACCCATACTCATCCTTAAACTCACCCTATTCTTGCCCCAAACGACCGACAAACCTACTGTGTAGCCCCGCGTCGATTTCTTCACTTTGTTACGAGTTTCTTTGAATTTTTCCCTAAACATCGTTTCTCGAATGGGAAGCGCAGGCCTCCTTTTCTCCCCCCCCCCCCCCTTTTGGTTCTGACATTTTGACAAGACCGACCATCCCATGGCGGCGTCGGCTACCAGGGAACTTGTGAAAACCCCCCCCCCCCCTATGAACGAATTGAGGCTAGGAACTAGGGTTGTGATGAGAAGCACTTGAGTCTCCCCGTGCCTCATAATTATTGTGCTGTTTTTTATATTGTACCTAAGTTATTGATGGCTTCTGATAGTTTCACCACCCAATTTTGTGGCATTCGAAGTTGGGTTGTGGGACCCCCCGGTTTTGTGCTTTACAATCGAGGATCCAAGATAAATCGGTTTGTTTGGGTGCCGCTTTTGGTAATTGCTTTCCACATACTTTTCCGAAACATCATCCCTTCACGTGTTTCCGCCAAACGCTCACCGTAGGTTTACGAAAGAAGGAAAGCGTTATATTGCTCTTCTGCACCCTTGCTCAAACCCACTCTCTTGAAAATCCACACTTTACACTTTTTTTTCACGGACCCCCCGGTCCCTTCCCTCACCCTCCCAATAATCCAAACAAATTAAAAATTCTACCTGCTTTGACAATTTCTCCCAAATTAGGCCCCCATTATCTCCATATAAAGCTTAAAGTTCGGGCGTCGTACGTGGAACCCAATTCGACTGGTATTTTGAGATTGAAGGTGTTCCCGTTCCCCCATAACCCTAAATTCGACTAACTTGAGTTTTGCATTCTGGCTGACCTTACTGCCGTAACCTGCAATTACCATGTAGTCAATATTCTAATAATTTTTCTATAACTCCCCCCCTAAGCCACCTACGACTAGCACCTCCTGGTCATTATCCTTTAAAATTTTCGTCCAACTACAATTTTTCCAATTCCGTTTACCGTCTTATACTATATCTGGTGGCACAAGGACCCAAGAATGAGTTTTGAGACATTACCCCAATGTGCATCTTTTGTTCCTAAGTTGCCATCTGCTCCTCGACCACTTGGCCAAATATTAAGCCCCCTCCTAACCCACAGCATTATCCCATTGTTCTAGCCATTGACAACGTCTCTGCACACCTTGGCCCATATACCCCCCCATACTCCCCCCGTCTCTCTTCCTATTTTGACGGGCCCACATAAAGTTACCCATTAACCCTCGTCCACCCGACCCATCACCCCGGTCAAAATACAGCCCCAGACGTACCCCATTTGCTTTTCATTTCCCTGTTACTTTGTATTACTACTTTACCCCCCAGTGAATTTTTCCCCAGCTTACCAGCGTCTTTTTCTTTCCGGTTTTCGGTAGCCCATCTACAACTTCCATGTATATTCTTTTCCCCCGCCGCTCCCTTTGATGCTCTTGCACTTCCCTGTATTTTTTATGC
>NW_028190355.1:0-20958 GCF_048542155.1 Nylanderia fulva | reverse complement strand
CAAACCTCAATACTACAGAATGTCACTTCATCAATGCAGCAATCCCAGATGCCTTTGGTATTATATTATAACAGTAAACACAACAATAGCTGCGTAACGAGTAATATCAGTTAATTGTCAATATAATAAGTAATAATAACCGAAAATTCAAACTATATAGTATATGCATGTCAATCAATTTAATTAAGTCTAATTATGCTATTGGTTGTTACACAACGCATTACTTGAGGTCCGTCGCATATCAACCATGCAGAAGCGAGGAAATATCCTATCCATGTGAAAAGGACAATACGTAGCCCCACAGGGACATCATTACATACCATCTGGCATCGCAACATCCAAGTTAGTCATTACTGGTACGCTGTTCAAGTCCTCAGATAATCGATATAATCCACAATATATACACTAGACAGTATATTTTAATACAAATTTAATACACGGTAAGTCCAGTTATTTTTGTGTGGTTAGTTTTCACTGATGAACTTGTAGCAATTATGTCCATATACCTCACATAACTTTATCATTATTAATTTTCTTATGAAATAATTCTTGATTAATATTTGCATTTCCCGATACACACACAGCAGCTAAAGTGGTGTTAAACACGAGGTATCAAGATTGTCACAAAGTAGGATACGAGGACCCAAGCCTAGTGCAGAAAGTCTTATTTTATCCAAATGGATATCTTAGTTATGTAGTATTTTTAATTCATTGAGTAGTTAAATGGTCTTACTATATCAATAATATCTTAGCAAATCCAAACCAATGACTTTAGGTTATTTTTGTCAAATAAATGTTTTAAGTTTATAAATTGAACTCTAGTATTTTTAAATATGTGGTAATATAATAGATCCGTTTTTCATGGCACATATTGCTTTAGTTTTCACACATTAGAAGGATATACACTTCTTAGAACTTTTTAACTAAAAATATCAATGTTTTGGTATCTATTCAGTATGACAAGGAACCTGCACTATGTATGATTCCGTAATATTTTATGTAAATTGTTAATAGAAAGTCATTTACTAAATACTTATATTTTATGTTACACTAGGAGACGACAATAGATGAAGTGCCACCAATTAACTCAGAAGATTTCACTGAGTGGTTGACATATAAATGTAAACGAAGGAAATCACATACCCAGGACAACCATATGCACTGATGGTGTAATATAAAAGTCCACATTTATCGATGATCACTTGCAAGATAGCTATTTTAATCCTGTGTAGTAGACAATAGATGTATCTTCAGGAATATTAACTTTGAACAACAATAAGTGGTAATTGAGTATTTTTGGAGTTTAAAGTTGTATTACTCACATTAAAGTTTAAGTCATATAAATTTTATACACCGCGAGCAGTACTGTTTCCATGCACATTTTAGGTCTGTACGATCACTTAGTTTAAGATTTTAATTATGTATAGAGTTTTGTATAATTTAATAATTTCAACATATGTAATTACTACTTTAATAGAACATCCTTCACTAATTGTTCTTACAACTAGATTCAATGCATATTTTACATCATTACATACATGTGTTAGAATTTCCTAATTAAACAAACAGGTAATTGATTATTATGTGTAATGAATATATCATTGGCTCGTAGTAAGATTTATTACTTCAAAACAAACTATTTCTAGATTATTATTAGTATAAGATGTTTTAAGGTTTATATCGTTCAATGATTATATTTGATATTTATGTGCAGACTTTGCAATTTAATACGATCTGCTTGTCATTAGCATTTTAACTTAGTTTTAAACACAAAAAATATAATTGTTCCACTTATATGAAGATAATTAAGAAAAGTTATAGACTTGAGCATTACTATCCAATGTTATTATGGAAACAGCTAATAGCTATCAATATTTTATATAATGTAAAGTTACGTAGTACGATGTGTGTGATTATTATTGAAATGTCACATGTCAATTACTTATGCATCTCAATACATGTGTCCAGATGCAGCAGCACATGGGATCCCAACAAATTAACTAAAAACGTACAAGATTGAGGCACTGAGGTACAATTATAAGGAAATATAACACCACCCAGCTCTCCACACATATCAATAACGTAAGAGCTTAATGTTTTATCAGTATTATTTGTGAAGAGATCACTTTGTTCCACATTGGCGTTTAGTTATTATAATTTACGCAAAAATGTGTAATATTTCTTTACTAAACGCATATACTTTGTTCATTTAATTAAATTAAATAGTAATTTATGGTTTATATAATATTAATATTATAGTACTTGACACATTAGTTGGTGAGGTTCACAATTTTAGTGTATATTATTATTATTAAGTAGAGTGTTTTACTAATTATCTGTGAAGTTACTGCGTCACATATTTCTTTTCACTGTTTATGTATGATAAATATTTATATCAATAAGTCGATTATATGGTCATTATGGGGTTTACAGGGCTGTCCCTAAGTAACTCTGTGTGCCCATATATAAATTTAAAACGACCACACAGACATATATAAGTCACTTATCTTTTGCAGGTCATCAGGATGGTAATATATTGTCTCACGTGGACCACCAGCAGTTTCCAGGAGGCTTCATACACCACAGTCCCTCCGAGGAAGACCAGACTGATGAGGCTGTGTTGCAGCGTCAAAGGGATGATATATCCACTCAATTATATATCACTATTTTATAATTAATTTGCACACATCGAATATCATATATTTTATATGTCAGTTGTAATTATTATCACTAAATGAGTTACAATTTACACACTAGTATATAATTTTAGTTAATTTAGTAACATAGTACTAAATTCTCAGTATATCACAAGTTACAATATATCAGTTTACAAAAGATATTAAGTTTATTTAAATGTAACTAGTTAACTACCTTTTCACAGTATATCAATAATGCAGCTAATCAATTAAAGATTCATATATTTTGAGACCCAATATTAGTTTATTTATTAATATCTCAAAAAACATAAAAAGTATATAGAAGTATATTATAATACAATCACAGTCTTGTGTAGAATTAGCTAATAGCCAGCCACTATATAATACTTATGCAAATATCTTATTGCATTTATAAGATGTCATTTGCAAATAATCCAGATTTCACAGATCACTTGCTTCAATAGAAAAGCTTTACTTATCTTGTAAATTAGAACTAAATTACTCACTAAATAATCTAAATATAGATCATTTATTCAGAGTACATATATGAAGACGTATCTATATCTATAGAACTATA
This sequence comes from Nylanderia fulva, assembly GCF_048542155.1. Taxonomy (NCBI): domain Eukaryota; kingdom Metazoa; phylum Arthropoda; class Insecta; order Hymenoptera; family Formicidae; genus Nylanderia; species Nylanderia fulva. The sequence continues at coordinate 17,724 of NW_028190355.1, read as the reverse complement.
ATTTATGATGAATACTTATTCAAATCACTATATATCTATCTTAGAAGTGTAAACAGTCATCAAAATATAGACAGTTTTGTATATTAATTCAATTCTTATAGAGAGATTTCTTATTTCACAGAGTTCATGATGAGGATGAAATATACACTATAACCGTCCACCATAGCTCCAATATCCTATGAATAAGGGATCTTCTTCATTGTTAAATAAATTATCTTCTCAGGATAATTTAAAAGTCGAATAGGCACATCCAGATGGGTGAGTATAGAAAGTTTCACAGTCATTGCAAATTACACTATATATATATATGTTCCACTAATCAATATCTTAGAAGCAGGCACCAAACTACTATTAGATTTTTGCTTGATTTATTTCAGATAAGAGAGGCAGTCAGACATAGTTTAATGGAGACATTATGCAAAAAGAAAGGCACTAAGATCTTATAGTCGTGTAGTGCACATACTACGTATAGAAGAACATGTATCAATATTCGTAGTTTACTAAATATTGACACTAATAACCAACTTGTTTATTCAACGTATATATTTATTTAAGAATCAATATTAGATTTAGCAATAAAGCCAGAACTAGTACTAAGGTTTATTCTCATCTATTGCAGATGAAAGAAGCAGTTACTACATCACAACGAGAGTACAGTAGTAAGATACGAACAGCTTATCATAGTAATATTATTATCTGATATGAAAAAGGCATTAAAGGCCTTAACTAATTTATGCATTATGTATCAATAATTACAGTGGATTTCTCATTAAAGTCTAGCTTATTACGTATTCTATTATTTGTCAATTAATTAAGTAAAGACACTGTATGTTAGCACATGAAACTTTATATTGTGTTTATTGTTTATTACGTTCATAAACTATAACGTCCTTAACTTATCTATATTAATAGATTATTATTTAATAGATATCCGAAATTTATTTAAAATTGTAACATCTGTTAAACTCAATTAAGTATAAGCAATTTTAGTGAATTTTCTTTATAAATTCAACACATTTTAATTAAGTACTGTCTATATTTAAGTATTCATATGAGACTTTCCGTTTCCGGTTGCGTGTGAGAAGGTTGAGGTGCTGTCAGTGTGTGTATTTGAGTGGAATATTAGAGGTGTGTGGAAGAGAAAGGGGGAGAGAGAGTGAGAGAGTGAGAAGCTGAAGGTGGGCGAATGCAAGGGGAGTGCAGGCAAGTGGGGTGAGAAGGGAATAGAGCGGTGAGAAGGAAGAGAAGTGATGCAGGTAGAGTGAGTTGGCAGTTTGGAAGATAGATCAGGGGCACGAGGGGAGAGGAAGGTACTAGGAAAAGAGGAGTGCAGGTGTAAAAGGAGAAGAGTGATAGGGGATAAGGTGTAGGTGCGGGGAAAGTCTCTAGGGGACAGAGAACCAGTCGAGGATATAGGAAAAGTCTAGTCACTAGCAGAGGAAAGTAAACTGAGATAGGGTATAGGGAAGTCACTAGCATAGAGTAAGGAGATATAGATGGAAAAGAAAAGAAATAGAGGAGATGAAAGATTAAAGAAGACGGAGAAATGGAGAGAAGAGGGAGCACAGGGACGGCAGAGGTAGGTTTTTGAAAAAGGAAAAGGGAGGAATTAGAGGAAGTAGGGTTGAGAAGGAGAGAGAAGAAAAGGGGATTTGAGTGGGCGTTCAGGAGAAGTTAAAAAAAGGGGAATAAATAAGGTCGCCGGAGGTTGAAAGGAGGGAGGAGGCAGGAGGGATAGGGAGATATTGAAAGAGATGGGGAGGGAGTGGAAGGAGAGATAATTCAGGAGATGAGAGAGATAAGAAGAGAAATTAGAGAAGAGATCAAGGAGGGAGTAAGAGGGCAGGAGGAGTTAAGGGAGGAGGTAAGGGGGCTGAAAAGGAAATGGAGGAGAGGGAGAAAAAGTGGGAGAGAGAAAGGGAGGATTTATGGAAAGGATTAAGGAGATGGGGAAGAAAATGGAAGAATTAGAGATAGGAAAAAGGGGAGAGAGAGAAGGGGAGAAGGGAAAGGAGAGTGAGGAGTGGAAGATAGGATTAAGAGGATGGAATTGGAAATGGGAGAGAAAGGAAAGAGAAGAAAAGAGAACGATGTGTAATAACCGGATTCGGAGGAGAAGCGGGGGGTGAAAGGGGGTTGGAGAAATTATTGAAAGATAGTGGGGTAGGGGGCAAGTAGGGAGTAGGAGCCTAGGGGCGGGGATCCGGGCCGGCCCTATAGCTCTAGGTGGAGCGATGGTGTTAAAAGGTCGCTCCTGGCCACCCCCGGTTTGCGGCCGGCGGCTCGGATGCCGAGGATCTACGTGAAAGCAGAGGCTATTTGGCTTTAGGAAGTTGGCGATAGGCAGAAGATAGGGAAGAGGGCATGGTCAGGTATGGGCGAATTTGGATGAAGGTAATGTGGAGATGGGCGAGGTGAAAGAGACTAAGGAGGAGGAGCAGGGGATGAGGAGGGAAGAGAGGAGAAGGCGGAATAGAAGACAGGGATGAAGCCTACAGGGTACGGGCAGGGGAGGGAAATTGTTGGGAAGAAGGGTGAAAAAGAAAAAGAGAGGGGGAAGTTGGGAGGTAAAGGGCATAGGGAGAGGAGGGGAAGAATGAAAGGGGAGGAATGAGAAGGGGAGAAGGATGGAAGGTGGCATTCTGGAATGTGGCGGGATTAAGAAATAGGACGCGGACTTCTGGGAAGCGGTGGGAGAATGGGACGTAATGTTTTTTCTGGAAACATGGGTAGATGAAAAAGGGTGGGAAAGGATAAAAGGGAGGATGCCGGGAGGATATAAATGGGAGGTGCAATATGCGAGGAGGAAGAGTAAAAAAGGAAGGGCTATGGGGGGAATTATAGTGGGGGTGAGAAAAGGGGTAGGAATAGAAGGAAAGTGTAAGGCGGATAAAGAGGGAATGGTGGAGGTGGGGATAGGAAAAGGAGGGGAGAGATGGAGGTTGGTGGGAGTGTACATAAATGGGGAGATGGAGAAGAAGCTAGGGGAGATGAATGAATGGATGGAGGAGGAGGGAGACAGAATAAAAACGATAATAGGGGGGGACTTTAATGCAAGAACGGGAAATTTAGGAGGAAGAGTGGAGATAGGAGAGTGAGGAGGGAGAGGAAGGGAAGGGGAGAAAATCAAGAGATACAAAGTAAATGGGGAAGGGAGAAGGTTGGTGAAGAAGCTGGAGGAAAAAGGGGGTGGGCGATAATGAATGTGAGGAATAGCAGGGGATGAGGAATGGGGGTGTGGACATATATGGGGCCGAATGGGAAATCGGTAATAGAATACATATAGGTAATGAGGAGGTAAGAGAGGAAATCAGGAAGTTAGAGATAGTTGAAAGGATGGACTCGGATCACATGCCGTTAATAGTGTGGTTAGAAGGGAAATGAGGAGGAGGAGAAAGAAAAGGGAAAAGAGGAGGAGATGGAACTGGACGGAGGAGGGGAAAGGAGGAATTTAGGGAGAAGATAGGGGAAATTTGGGGAAGCAGAGAATGAACAAAAAAGAGAGGGTGTAGAGGGAGAGTGGGAGGAGAAGAAAAAGAGATACAGGAAGTGTTAGATAAGGGGAATGAGAGAGAAGGAAAGGAGAAGAAAGAAAAAAAAGAGAGGGTGGTTTGGATAGGGAGTGTAGAAGAGAGAAGGGGGAGGTGGTAAAGGAGTTAAAAAGGTGGAGGAGGATAGGGGGGAAAGGAGAAGAATACAGGAAAAGAAAAAAGAAGTATGAGAGATTATGTAGAAAGAAGAAGGAGGAGGAGAATGAGGAGTGGACGAAGAAAGCATGGAGGCGAGGACGGAAGGGCAGGTTTGGGAGGTGGTTAGGAGGGAAAGGGGAAAAGGAAAAGGAGGAATGGGAGAGGGGATTGAGATGGAGGAATGGAACAGATATTTTAGAGATCTATTAGGAGGGGTAGAATCGAGAGTGATAATGAGAGGAAGAAGGACGGAGAAGGAGAGAGGGGAAGATCAGATAGAAAAGGGAGAAATTAGGAGGGCGATAGGTAGGATAAAGGAAAGAAAGGCGGTGGGGGTGGACGGGATTCCGGGAGAAGTGTGGAAATTTGGAGGAGAGGGAATAGAGAAGTGGGTATGGGAGTTGTGCAATAAGATATGGAAGGGGGAGGGGTGGATAAGGGAGTGGAGTGAGGGGCTGGTGGTACCAATCTTGAAGAGGGGTGAGGGAAAGGAGGTTTCGGAGTACAGGGGGGTAACTCTGACACCGTCTTTATACAAAGTATATGCGACGGTGTTGGCAGAGAGATTGAGGGGAGAGATAGAGGAAAAAGGGATGTTGCCACCGAATCAAACGGGGTTCAGGAAAGGGATGGGAACAGTGGACAATATTTATGTATTAAATTATTTAATAAACAGACAAATAAGTAGGAAAGGAAAGCAAATGGTTCTACTGTTTGTGGACCTGAGAGCAGCGTTTGATTCGGTGGACAGAGTGAAGTTGATGGCGGCGTTAAGAGGGAGGGGGGTGAAGGAAGAGACGGTGAGGAGGTGCGAGGAAGTGCTAGGAGAGATAGGGTTCAGGGTTAGAATAGGGGAGGAGGTGGGGGAGAAGTTTTGGACGGGGAGGGGGGTAAGACAGGGATGCCCACTGAGCCCGCTTCTGTTTAACATGTTGATGGCGGACTTGGAGGAGGAAATGGAGAAAGGGAGATGGGGGGGTGTGAGATTAGGAGAGGGCAAGGTCTATACATTAGCGTACGCGGATGACGTGGTGCTGTTGGCAGAGGATGAGGGGGGGATGAGGTGTATGATGGAGAGGTTAGGGAGATATCTGGAGGGGAAGGGACTGGAACTGAATGAGAAGAAGTCGAAGGTGATGAGATGCAGAAGGGGGGGAGGGAGGTTAAAAAAGGCTAGTTGGTTTTGGAAGGGAAAAAAATTAGAGGAGGTAAAGGAGTACAAATATTTAGGATATGTGATTCAAAGGAATGAGGGGCAAGAGGGACAGGTAAGGGACAGAATAAAGAGAGGGGCAGCAATTATGGGACAGGTATGGGGAATAGGTAAGAGGAGATTTGGGAATAACTGGGGGAGGAGGTTGTGGCTCTTCGATGCGTTAATATGGACGGTTTTAGGATACGGGGTGGAGATATGGGGATGGGAAGAGAGAGAGGGATTGGAAAGGATACAAGAAAGGTATCTGAGATGGATGTTAGGAGTGGACTGAGGAACGCCTGGATATATGGTAAGGGAGGAATTGCAAAGGGAAAAGATAAGGACAAGGATGGGTAGAAGAGCATGGGGATATGAGAAAAGGTTAGAGGAGGGTAAGGGAGGATGGTTGGCGAGAATATGTTTGGGGGAGATTAAAGAAAGGGCAAAAAAGGGAGGGGAATTGTCAGGGTGGGAGAGAGAAAGAAGGGAATTTTTTTGAGGGTAAGGGGATGGGATTAAGGGAGATAGAGGAAAGAAGGGAAAAGGGGGAGTTCAGATGGGAAGAAGTTGAGGAATGGGAAGGAAAGGAACAGAGGGAGGAGAGGGTAGGAAAAATGATAAAATCGGAATATAATAAGTGGTACAAACAGATTAAAGGGGAGGGGATTCCGGGCTATTTGAAGAAAGGGTGGGCGGAAGGTAGATGGAGGAGGATGGCAAGGTACAGACTGGGAAATGAAATGAAGGGAAATAGGTATTGGGAAAAGGAGGAGGATAGGAAGTGCAGGATATGTGGGAGAGGGTTAGAGACGTGGGAGCATGTGTGGGAGGAATGTATGGATTGGGGAAGGAAAGAGAGCTGGCAGGAAATGGTAAAGGAGATAATAGGAGAGGAGGGGGAAGGGGAAATATGGTTAAAAAGGTTAGAGGAAGCAAGAGGGAAAGGGGGGGAGAAGGAGAAGGAGGAAAAAGGAGGACAGGGGGATGAGAGAGGGTAGGAGATAGGGGGAGAAAGAGAGGGGGAGAGTGTGTGAGTGAGTGTGTGAGAGAGAGAGAGGGAGGGAGAGGACAGGAGTGGGAGAATAGCGGTAACCGGAAGCGGAGGTCCAACATAGGCTAAGTAGAATGTAAGATTGCGTAGGTTAAGATAATTTAGAATAAGAAAGGTTAGGGAAAGGCGGACGTGTGTGTGTGTGTAGGTAGGGCAGAATGCGAGAAAAGATGAGAAAGGCGGCGAAAAGGAGAGGCGTGGCGAAAAATGTAATTAGATTAAGTTTTAGGTATAAGTTTAGGCTAAGGAAAAAGGAAGGAAGGAATAAAGGTTTGGGAACGCTCCTTTAAAAAAAAAAGCGCCTTGTAATCCCCAATTGGGGCGGCAATAAATATATCTATCTATCTATTTAAGTATTCATTAATTAATCAGTTAAGACACTAAATAGTAACACTTAATTGATCAATATCAAATACACTGTTTATTTAGTTTATATAGTTGCAATTTAATGACTCAAATATCGAGTATCAATTGTATATCAGACAGTAGCTATCCGGACTTATATCAGTTATAATAACTGCCAAAATTAATTGCTTATGAATAACTTCAGTAGATTTCTTAACAATTCAACCTATTTTAGTTTAGACAGTAAAAGTACACTATTGTTTGTTATTTAATTAATTAAATCACTATGTGGTACTTAATTATTCAATATCATGTTCACTATTTATATAATTTATTATTAAATTATTATTTGATGGCTTAATTAACCAAAGTTGATTATTTGTTGTTCAATAACTATCCGATGTATATTTAATTAATAGTATTTTAATAAATCACTTATTATGTAACTTAAAAATACGCGGTTTAACAGCGTCGACCAATTATAGGCTGCCAGCAGGCAGCAAGCAAGCTGCCAACCCACCTGAGCACGCGCGCACTGCGCAGAACATATGCGCCGTATAACTTTAACGCCACGTGTTGATTTTATAATTTCATTAAGTTAAGTCAAATATAATAATTGATATGTTTTTTACATAAACTCAGTTAGTATGACTATAGTTTAAGTGTTTATAAGTCAGAGAAGAATGTTAATATCACTAATAATCAATTTAAAATAGCAAATTTCAAATGATCACAGCCATAAATAACTAGGCCAATGATGTGCCGCCAACAACTTTAGAGGCAATGTAGCCAACGCAGAATTGAACACGCGAGCGCATTGATCTAGAGAGAATATTTACTGATTTTATAAAGTAAATTTAACAATAATTGGAATGATTTTAACAATTCTCAATCACTAGATAACTTCTTACAGTTATAAAGAACTCATATAAAATGTTTACTTTACCGTAGAAATACCAGGTCAAATTATTGGAGGCCCCAAAGACGTTTGACAGGTTTGCCCCAAGTGGGACAAGGATAGCAATAGTCAGAGATTGTAACTGTCTTTTATACATAAACTAAAGAGTTTTCACTGTCAAAGTTTTTACACAAGCTAACAAATAGGCATAGAAATACATTAAAAATATATTCCCATGTGAGAAAAGTATATAACACCGTGAATATAAACTTTTACTCCAAGTCCATTAGAGCAAGAGAGACAGCGACAGTCAGAAATGAAAACTATTGTATTTAACAGAATTAAACAATTCTGACACTGCAAACTTTCACAGGCACTACTTAATGTTAGTAAAAATATATTAAAAATATTTTCCCACATGTAATAATTGTCTAAGGACCAGAATATATACTTCTGGCATAGGTCTATTAGTAAGAGAGAGACATTGATAGTCTCAGCACAATTTTACTTATTTTATTCTAGAATAGTTTATAGAAATGTCTAAGATTTATATATATGATGTAGTTCATCACAACAAATAATCTGGCAATGAAAAAGACCAGTTTTAATGCATTTTTAATTTACTTGTCAAGAGTTTAACTACCTGTCAAAAAGTCACCAGGCAGGCAGAACATGTGTGAATATTTCAGAAGCTTATTTTAAACAAACTAATTGTTTAAAACGACTTGCCTCCATTTGCCATTAAACTTGGCACCACAAACAATAATCCAGTAATGTTTTTTGCACTCAGAATGCACTTAGAACCACTTTTACACGTACTACTGTACGGGGCGTACTCAGTGCACGTGCACCGAGAAGATAGTCTCTCAACCTTTTTTTTTTTTTATAGTCAGGAAATTTGCCTAAACCAAACTTCGCCGTCCTGACCCCTGAGGGAGGGTCAGGAGGCTTTGTGGTGGATTCCCGCCCGTAGTATCCCAAGGGACTATCGGGCGGGGGACCGACCTAAAACCTGACTGAAGCCCCTGGTCGTATGGGTTATGTCCACCGCGGAACCGCTCACGCATTACTTCACGGTGGACACCCGACCGGCGTCCTGAGGTAGGACACATCCCCCCGAGAGGACACTACAGGCATCCCCCCGGAGAAGACAATACCCTTGCCCCGAAAGGGCATCGGAGGGAGCCGGGCTACTAGCTCCCGCCGGACTTCCCTGGGTCGACGTGCCATGGGATCGGGGCCCCCACCCCTCTCCCTGCCGAACCCGGTAAGTGAGACGGCCGCAGCCGCCCACCCCACACTTAGACGTCACGGGACGTCACCAACTAAGTGGACAAACATATACACGTCCACAACAAAAACCAAATAAGGGCCACAGACCCAGCCCTCTAGGGGCCAACGATGAGGCACAGAGGCCGACCACAATAAAGGTGGGAGGGTTGTAACTCCCACCTATGAACGAAAGACAACACTAAACCACAACATAAACTTGGCGTGGGTGAAGAGGCCGCGGAGTTACCTTTCGGCAACCTCCCCGACACTCAACACCCATCGCCGCTACCTACTAAACATAAACTTGGCGGAGCACGGAGACCACGGAGTCACCTTACGGCAACCTCCCCGGAACCACCCGCATCCACCGCTACACACTACGACAAAAACAAAAACCACACTAAACATTGGGAGCAGAGCTGCAGCCCGGCACAGGGGAGCCACCTCTCCGTGACCTCCCCCGCCCCAGACTGCAGTCCACCCCCACCCACTCGGGACTATCAGGAGCCTCCCCAGCAGGGGGTCCCGAAGCCTGCACGCGCTCCGCAGCAGGAGCGCCCACCGGGGCAGCCCCGATCTCCAAAGGCCGTCCCCAACAGGACGACCCGGAGCCTGGCGCCCGCTATCCACCCCGGAAACTGAGGGCTTTAGGCACCCCAGAGCCCCCAGGGAGTGGGCTGCCAACACTCCCCTGTCCGAACAAATCAGACAGCGGGGAGTGGCGCCACAAGCCGCCGCACGATGTTTCGACACGCCACAACGATAGCAACGGTCGGAACGATCGACACTCCCCGAGCATCGATTGCGAGTATGCCCCACCTCAAGGCAGCGGAAGCACCGAAGGGGGCGGGCGCTAAGCAGCTCCACCCCCAACATCCCCCAACCCACCTTGATCCTACCCTCGGATACGGCCCTGCGTGCTGTTGCCACCGGGCAACGCACCCACACGGTGCTCCAAGGAGAGCCCGGGGAGTCCGAATCTCTCCGACTCGAACATCCCCGGCCGAGCATCCCCCCAGAGACACTAGGGCACCGCGAATGTCATCCCGGGAGGCGATTCCCTCCCCCATAGTCCCACGGATCCGGAGATCCATGGTTTTCTGGGGGCGGGAGACCACCACATCCCCGCGATCCGCGAAAACTTCACGGATGCGACCCGCCAGGAGATCCGCTTTTTCGCCGGTGTTTCCACCAGGGACCTGCAAGAGCAAGCCCCAGTGGCGGCGAACCTCATGTTCAGCGGAGGAATACCGAGTTCCTCCAGGCTGATACGTTCCCCGGCCTCTCGCAAGATCTCCGCATATGACCTCTTGTTGCCGACAGAGGTCACATGTACCGCCGCTGAGTCGGGCTGCCGAAGCCTTTTCGGGACCCTTTTTCTCCGCGTAACCGGCTTCGATTGCGAAACCTCGGCTAAACCCCTCGGGGCCCAAGGCCCCCAGCCCCCCCAGCAGCCGAAGTAGCCACTGACGGGGACGGAGACCCAACCCCCGAGGAGGAGACCACCCTCCTCGCACCTCGACCCCGTCTCCCACGCACAGGCGTCGAGAGGACGGGGAAAACCTCCTTGACCGGGGGGACAGAAGCAGACGACCCTACCTCCTCCCCCCGGGAAACCAAAGAGGACCTGAGGGACTCCACAGTCCTCTTCAGGCCCTCAACCGCCTCGGTAACGCGTTTCCCGATGAGGAGATCCACCCGCGCTAGAAGCTGCTGGTGTGGATCCCCCCCCCCGAAACCGCATCAGAGGAGGACTCAAACAGAGTCCTCCGCGCCTCAGAGGTGGTCTCCTTGCCAGAAAATTCCGGCTCAGAGACCACCTCTCTGTCCCGTCTCCGCCGCGATCTCTTCTTCGCGGGGGGCGCCTCCTTCTCCCCAGAAGAGGGAGGAAAGGGAGGCCACCGCACCGCGCACCACCTCCAGCTCCTCACAGAGCTTCCGGTTGCTGGCCTCCAGCTCGCTGACGCGCTCCTTCAGCCTCCGGACTTCTTCCGCGTAAGCCCGGCAGTTATCCGACAGGGCCTGCGCCCCGTCAAAGACTTCCACCGGGCTATGAAAGACACCGGGCTCCAGTACGCCGAGCGCGCCCTCAAACCTCCCAGGGGAGGCAGAGGCAGCGCCCGACACACCGTCACCCAGCAGACTCACCTTGTGGGTCGCGTCCCACGGCGAATCCCCCCCGAGTCTTCTCCACCTTCCCGCCAGGATCCCGAGAACCGGAATCCTTAAGGCGCTCCTCTTCTATGGTCTCCAGGGCGGCCGAAAGGTCGTCCGACCTCCCACGGTCAGAGGACCGAGGCCCACCACCCCGGGTCACCCACCTCTTCCCGACGAAACTCCGGAGATCAAACTCCGCCCAACCATCTATCCTCGTCCTGCAGAGCCAATCCAGCGGTCCTCCGGCGAGGCAAGACTTTCTCACTCGCCAGGTTGACCAAGATGCACTCATGTGCCGCACACCACCGGGTTGAATTTGTGGCACAGCACCCCAGGAACAGTCGGCAGAAGGCCAGCATCCTCTCGTAATGTTCTCTTCCACGGAAGGAACGAGCCTCCTTTGAGCCAAGAAGAGCCACCATATCGAGCACCAGATCTCGAGGAATCAGCCCCGATAGCACGACTCTCGAACCTGGCCCTGCATCACTCTTAGCCGGTCGTCTACTTCTATCAACGGCACTGTCACATACTTGTCCGCGGACCCAGCCGGCAAATCCGCGGACGACCTGTCGTCTGATGACGACATGGAGGGAGCCAGGCCTGCACCCCCCCACGCCGGTTCCTAGTTACCGACCCCTAGGACAGTCTCTTCCTTTTTTGAGCCGCTCATAATATCTGAAAAAAGAAGTTGGTTTTTTTCTGTCGGGGGTTTTCCTTCCCCTTAGGAGGTTGCCTTACTCAGCTAACGGGGCCTCCCCCCCGGGTGTTATGTCAGTGTTTTCCTTCACCTAGTGCAGTGGACAAGTCTTTTTAGGGCCTGCACGCCCATCGCACCTCATTCATCCATCACACCCGCACTCCAGCTCGGGTACCTCGGGATTGCGACACCCGTACACTGCAGGGATGAGTCCACAGTGCCCCTGAGGGATAGTCTCTCAACCTAACCTGACGAAAAGATCCTTTTTTTTTTTTTTTTTTTTAAGTCAGGAAATTTGCCTAAACCAAACTTCGCCGTCCTGACCCCTGAGGGAGGGCCAGGAGGCTTCGTGTGGATTCCCGTCCGTCGTATCCCGAAGGGACTATCGGACGGGGTACCGACCCTAAAACCTGACTGAAAACCCCTGGTTGCTATGGGTTGTTGTCCACCGCGGAACCGCTAACGATTGCATCACGGTGGACACCCGACACAGCGTCCCTTTTTGGAGGACACATCCCCTGAGAGGATACTACAGGTATCCCCCAGAGAGGACATTTCCTTGCCGGTTTTAAAGGCATCGGAGGGAGCCGGGCTACTAGCTCCCCCCGGACTTCCCAGAGTCGACGTGCAATGGGATCGGGGCCCCCACCTTTCCCCATCCGAACCCGGAAAGTGAGACGGCCGCAGCCGCCCACCCCACACTTAAACGTCACAGGACGTCACCAACTACGTGGACAGACATGTACACATCCACAACATAGACCGAGTAAGGGCCACAGGCCCAGCCCTCTAGGGGCCAACAACGAGGCACTATGGCCGACCACAGTGAAGGTGGGAGGGTTGTTTACTCCCACTTATGAACGAAGGACAAACAAAACTAAGACTACATAAACTTGGCGTAGGTGAAAAGGCCGCGGAGGCCACCTCACGGCAACTCCCCGGCTCTCACACCCATCACCGCTACCTACTACAACATAGACTTGGCGGGACAGGGGGACCGCAGAGTCATCTCTCGGCACCCTCCTCGGCAAACCCCCCGCACCCACCGCTACTCACTACGGACCAAAGACATAACGACACTGAACAGGGACGGCATTTTATTCGACATCAACTCCGTCGGAGGATAGGTGGAGGCAGCCGACACATTCAACCTCTCCTCCACTCTACCGATCGTACCCAAAACCGGGCTTCTCTCCTGTGAGACCCCATCCGGGCACCCGGAGATTTGCCGTCGCTTGCTGGGAGTAGACTCCCGACCGCCAGCCAACCTACGAGAGGAACAAACTTGCTCTTGCAGGCACCAGATCCCGCACGATGATTCGCAGACCTGCCGGCCTTCGCACATCCCGAACAATAAGGCGACGCGGTACAAACTGCAGCCACATGTCCCTCCTTGCCACACCGATAACAGTGGCAGGTTTTATCCTCCTCAGATGGACACCTATTAGACGTATGTCCAAAGGCGTGACATCTGTAACACTGGATGGAGCGGCAAGGGCAACGACTCGACCGTCATCCTCGCCCACCCCATCCTGATGCCCTCCAAAACTAATTTTCTGGCTACCCCTGCCGGACAACGAAGCCACAGGGTTCCAATGCCAGCTCTTTTCGAGGGAAAACCGAATCTGGCCCGCCTTGAGGTCACCAATCGAGCAACCACACGTAGAGGCAACCTCCGCCAGGATCTCATCCCTGGTCATGTACGGCAACACCCCCCGAACACGAACCTCATCCGTACGCGAGGGACGACCAACCCTCACCCTATCATTAAAACCCCTAAAAACTCACGAAGGTCCGAACCAAGGCATCCGCCTTCGCACTAGAGTCCCTACCCAACGGATACCAGGAAGCCACCCGTGACTCCCCGGCGCACACCGAGTAAACACTGATACCTAATCCAGGTAAATCCACCCCTTGTTTGCCCTTGCAAGTAACCGCCGCATACGTGGGGGACCCCTTTTTCCCGCACCCTTTTTTTCCGTATAAAAAATTCCTCGAACTTGGGAAAATCGACCGAAAAGGGAGCCAAATTCCCCGGATAGGGGGGTAAACCCCCTCCCTCCCAAAGGGCCCGAATCGGGGCCCCAAAGGGCCCCCCCCTTTCCCTCATCCCGAACCGCCCCATCCTGGGTTTTGAAAGGTTGGAGGGTACAAAACCCAACTATTCTCTTATCACCCCCCTCATTTTCCTCAGGGGGCCCTCGGACGTCTGGGCCCCATGCTTTTCCAAAACCCCCCGGGCTGCCCAGCCCCCCTCTCCCCCTTGGTGACGAAGGTCCTCTCCTAATCAAACAACCTCCAGAGTAGTAATACTCGGGGCTCCTCAGTAAACGCCCCCCGCCCTGTGGGTGCGTTCTCCCCAAACCCACAGCAGTAATTTTTGGGAACCGAAAAAAGGGTCCAACCCCCTTTCGCGCATACTCTACCCTCAATGCCCCCCCTTTCAACCCTTAAGGCGTTCCCTCTTTTGGGGCAAATTTTTGCGTAGCCCCCCCCGTTTTTTTAAGGGGGGTCGCCCTCTCTTAGTTTTGGGGAAAATTTCCTACTTTTTTTCCGCGGGTACTGCTTCCGCCCTTTTAAAGGGCCCCCCATGTCCCTGGAGCCCTTAGTCTTTCCCTTTATCACTCTACTCACCCCTGGCCCTTTAGGAGGGTTTTGGTGACAACGACGGCTCCACCTCTCCATCTCCTCGTCACTAACCCCCCCCCCAACCTTTCAGGGAGGGGGGAAGCTGAGAGCCGATCCCTCATCCTGTAATCACCCTCAACGATCCCCCACTCAAAAACCGGGGCCCAAAAACCACTCAATCTAGGTCAATTTATCGCCCCCAAACATGGCGGGGCCCCAGAAGGGGTCCCCCGCGCATGCTTTTTTGCAAAAATTCTCGTATACTTTTCCAGCCTGTATACAAACCGATGAATGAACTCCGAATTTCTTTTTTATCCCGGAGCAACGGTGGGTTCCCCCCCCCAGCTCTTTTGGTTTGTCCTTCGGAAACCCCCCTCCTCCCTCTCACGCAAACCCTATGAAAACTCAAACTACCCCCTCGCAAAAAATTTCCCCCCGTAGCCCCTTTTGCGGGCCCAGTCGACAATCCGCCCGACGAAACCCTTGCTCCCATGACGCAGGGGGGAGCCGGCCTACCCCCCCCCCCCCCCTTTTCCTTTTTTTGGCAAACCGAACCCCCGGACTTTTCCCCTTTTTTTTTTAAAACCATTATATTGAGAAAAGAAAAAATTTTGGTTTTTTTTTTTTTGGGGGGGTTTTTCCTTTCCCCCTTTGGAGGTTCCCCCTTTCTCCCAAAGGGGGCCCCCCCCCCCGGGTTTTTTTTCGGTTTTTTTCCTTCCCCTGTGCATGGAAAATCCTTTTTAGGGGCCGCCCCCCCATCCCCTCCTCATTACCCCTTTTGCCCCCACTCCGCTTTGGGTAACCCCCCGGATTGGGCCAAAAAAGAACCCACAGGGTAATTGGGTGAGGGGGAGAATTTTTTTTTTTTTTTTTTTTTTTTTTTTTTAAATGGAAATTTTCCTAAACCAAAAGGGAAAACCCGGGGGGGGGGAGGGGTTTTGGGGGGTTGGTTTTTTTCCCCCAAGGGTAAGGGGACGGGGTCCAGTAAAATAAAATATCCCCCGGTCTTAAAAGGGGGATAGTCCCCGGGCCCGGTCGAAAATTTTTTCCCCTTTAAAAACCCCCCGGGGGGGACCCGGGGGTTTTTGGAACCCCGGGGGAGCAAAAATGCCCTTTTCCCCCCAAAAAAAACCCCCCCCAAAATTTAAAACCCCGGGTTTAAAAACCCAAACCCCGGCCAAAAGAGGTCAATGCAATGGGTTTGGGGCCCCCCCCCCCTCCCTTCTGCCCCGGTTTTGGGGGGGCCCCATTTTACCGACCCCCCTGAATTTTTACGCACAAACTCAGAACTTTGCCCTGTAAAATTCATTATCCCCCAAAACCCCAGTAAAAATAAGAAACCAAAAAAGGGCCACGGGGCCCAAATCCTAGGAGAGCCAAAAAAAGGGGGGGAAAAAAAAATTAAAGGGGGGGGAGAAAGTACAAAACCCCCCCCCCATTGAAAAAAAAAGGGCCAAAAAACAAAAACCCCTTTGGGGTAGGGGCCCGGGAGCCCCCCCCCTGAAACCCCCCCCCGGCACCCAAACCCCCCCCTCGCCGCACCTCTAAAAAGAAAAAGGACGGGAAAAGAAAACTAACCGGAAAAAAGGGCCCCATTTTACTGGGGGAAAAAAATGGCCGCAGTCCCATAAAACATTTAAAAATCCGATTCAAAAAACAACCTGTTTTTGGGGCGCGGGGGGAACCCGGGTCACCTCTCACAAAAACCCCCCGCCGCACCCCCCCAATTTCCCCACGGGCCCCCCCTGGGCTGAGGGGCGCCCCCCCAACCCCCCCCCATCAGGGGGCCCCCGGGGCCCGTCCACGGTTAAGAGGGCCCTTTTTTCCCCTTTCCATAAAAAAAGGGCCCGGGGGGGGACAACTTTCCGGGGGCAACCCCCCCCCGAACCTTCACGGTTTTTTTTCTTGCCTTCCAATGAGGCCAGGGGACACAAAGGGGGCCCCGGGGCCCCACAATTTGGGGGGGGGCCCCCAATGCCCCCCCTTCCCACACCGGAAAAACCCGGGCCCCTGCGAACGGGCTCAGAGCCAAAACCCGTTTTGGCCCAATTTCCAAAGGCTGGCATCTGAAACACTGTAAAGGGGGGGGAAGGGCCCCCCGGGGGAAAACCCTTTCCCCCCTCCACCCCACACAACCCTACCTAAAGCGCCCCCAAATTTGGGATGCCCGGGAACGGCCCCTTTAGGTTTTCCCCATTTCCCCCTTTTCCCGCCCCCCTTTAAAATTCCTTTTTTTTTTTTTTCCCCCAAACCCTTGCCCGAGGGGCCGTATGGGAGCTTGTTGGTATTTTTTTTCCTTTTCTCCGCAAACCCCATCCGGGAACTATTTGGGGTTTTTTTTGGCGGGGGGGGTATAATGGGAACTTATATTTTTTTTCCCTTGTTTTTTCCCTTTCCCCCTTTCCTCCCCCCCTTTTTTAGCCTTCTCTTCCTTTCTTCTGGCCCCTATTCCGTTGTTTGTGCGTCCCCTTTTTTCTTTTTTTCAGGGTCATTGGGAAAATTTAGGAATGTTGCTGTCCCCGGCGTGTTTTGCGGTATTTCAAATTTTCAGACTTGCTCCCGGGATTCTCCACTCTGTTGCAGTGGGATGTTTTCTTCCATGCCTTTCGTTAACTTCTTGTCCAATTTTTTTTTTGAGGTTTCCAAACGCAATTTCCCTCCTATCCTCATCTAGACTTTCTCGTAAAAGTCCTATGGGATCGCTCTTTGTAATCGCTGGGATTTTCGGTTGTGTTGCCATCCTCCGTTGCCGATCTTCCCGACCTAACCTCTTGGTTTCCCTCTTGGTCGGGCTTTCCCGGGCTTTCCCCTTTTTATCACTTCTCACGTCCCCATGGTCCGCTCGAAGACCGTGTCTGAGTCGACCCCATTAAAGGGAAACATTAACCCCCTGAGGACAACCTTTGTATTCCCCCTCTAAAGAGTGTCCCTTTTTTTTATGGGGGTGATGGAACCCCATTTCTTCTCGAGGTTGGCCCTTGAACCCAGAGCTACCGCCCTCCTCCTTATTTTGTTTTGGTTGGGGTTTTGGTTATTTGATTCATTTTTGGTTTTATCCCACTGTCCCGATCGGGTCCGTCCCTAGGGTATACCCCCCCTGGCCAAGGGGGGCCCCGAAACATGATTGGGCCCACCCCAAGGCCGGGCCCCCAAGTTCCCCCGGGAGGGGACTATGATTAGGCCCCGGGGGATACCCCCACCCCGGCCAACTCCGAGCCCCTTACAACCCGTTGGGATTTGCCCCACACGGTTTTAGGGTCCAACCCCCCCGACTGTGTGGGTTTCCGCAGCGGGGGGGCGCCCCCGGGGGCCCCACAACGCTTTGGATAGGTCGCCCCCCCCCGGCCCTCCCCTACACGCCGTGCGACCACATTATTGAGCGCCCCCTCGTCGAGGCTTTTGACAAGGGGGAGGGGCCTCTCCCCGGGCGGTGGTTCAAAGGAAACGGGCCCCACCGACCGGAATATCTTCTCCGCCGCCGGGCCCCGCCCCGGAAAAGTCCGAGCGGGCCCCGGCGACGGCGGGGGCCCCGGGACCCTCCGGGCTATCCCCTTGGGTAACCCCCCCGGGGTATCCCCTTGGGGAACCGCGGCGGCCTTCTCCCCCCCTCGGCCAATTCGGAAACGTCCGGCGGCCGGGATGGAATCGCGGGGGCCCCTGGGGCAGAGCAGCTCTCCAAAACCCGCACCTCGACTTCCCCTCCCGTCGAGCCCCGCCTCGTAAAATTCCGAGCGGGGCCCCCGGCCGACCCCTGGTCCCCTCCCGGGCAGTGCCCCCTTTGGGAAAAACCCC